>NW_017731435.1:3655233-3683997 GCF_001890085.2 Hipposideros armiger
CCAGGGCCAGATGAGAGAGGCACCAGGGGTGCAAAATGTAAGGAGCACTCACAGTCAGGGTAGTGCGAGTGGCTGGTCAGCCCCTGAGAGCCAGCACTTCCTTAAATCGTGCACCCCAGGTGCCTGTGTCACTTCGCCCTGGTTCTGGCCGGGAGGGAATGGCCACAGTATCTAGAGCATCGGAGAAACGCGCAGTGCTCCGCGGAGTGCCTGACATAGGGTGGGCCCTCAGTAAAAATCAGAGCTGTGGTAACTAACTTGTCCCTCAGTGAGCTCATGAAAACACGTCCTAACATCCCTCGCATCTCTCAGTTGTTCAGTCTTTCTCCAGGATTTACCTGAATAAGACTCGGAGCAGCACAGAAGTAGAGCTTAACCAACATGGGGGTCGTTCCCGTCCGTCTCCCAAGACGGTTAGATATTTGTAGCAGCCATTGCTAAGTCTGATTACCGAGGTCTTCCTCCTGATGGCGCACTGTTCTGTCACTCTGAATGACACTCCGGACCTGCCAGAGTAGTGTCACACCTATTAGGAAGTCTCTCGGGTACTTTTCCCCTGCAGGCTGTGTGCCTACTGACAACATGAGCTGTCTCATCTTCTTACCACCCTGCCTGATACGCAGTAGACTCTGAATCAGTGCCTGAAACACAGAATGGCCAACTGGGCAGATGTGTCTAAAGATTACAAATCAATACATTTATAATAAAAGATTAAAGTTTCCAAATAATAAACTATTATTGTTATTATTACAACAGCAGTAAATTCATCAAAGGAATTCGCTCCCACATTGTAATTTTGATCCAAAGTTTTCATGAGATGATTAAAAGACATTTCTCCCATAATATTTTGGAGCTGACTTGCACTTTACTTCATTCACAGCTTTTCATTTGACAATAATTTATACCCCCATCAATCTGCTTCCAGCAGCACTCAGTTTTGTTTTTGTTTAGGGTGGATGGATGATTCCAGGAGTCTGAGCAGACAGGCCCCTCAGGGTCCGGGGCCCTGTAGGGCGTGGTGCAGCTTGCTGGCAGGACAGCAGGGCCCTGCCATAGTGCCGGCTGCGCTGTCTCCAACCCCTTGGGTCAGAATCTGCAAAATGCAATGCCCTCAGGCGCAAACGCTAGGTAAAAACATAAAACTGTCCTCCTACTGTCGCATAAACGCGGCACGACACGGTACAGCAGGGGTCATTAGCACCAGTCCCACCGCCACAGGGCTCTGCTCTGTTTCTGCACCTGCGCAGACCTTCCGCGTTCACCCAAGGAACCGGCGTTTCTACCGGAAGGGTGCAGTGGCCCTGCTTGGTCGCCAGATGGCGCTGTGGCCCCAGCTTTTGTGCTTGTTGTGGGGGGGCGGACCCAACCCGCAGAGGCGGGGGCGTGGAGGGGTAGGGCGGGGCCAGGGACTCGGGCGCCTGGGGCCACCACAGGAGACTCAGGCCACTGGGCTCCAGCAAATGGGTGGAGGCTGGGCTCATGAAGCTGTCCTGATCGTTTGCTTTCAAGAGAAGCCAAAAGCTAGATTTTTGTTTGAGTTGCTAGCAATTATTGTATTTTAAATTTGTAAATAGAAACCTCTTTTCTAAGGCGTAATCAGGAACGTGACTTGACACATGGTCCATCTGACTGCACAGGGGCCTGCACAGGGATGCCGCAGGGCTGAGGCTGCCGGGACGAGGGAGGCAGGTCCAGGCCATTGTCCGGAGCACAGATGTGAGCCGGGAGGACCCAGGAATCACCTCGTCAAGAAGGGGGTGGGTGTCTTGGCCCCTGGCACGCATCCTCACGCATCCACCTGTGGCATCCCTACCTCGCCTGCTTCTCCCCACGGAAGAGCTCCATTCCCACCAGGAGATGCTTCCCGGAGTTCTTACTGTTAAATAGTATTTAAAACTTTCCCTCACGGACAACTTTATACGTAATCAGAGGCAGAAACAGCAGTAACATAATGGACCCCACGCACCCATCACACAGCTTCCACAATTGCTATTCGGGCCTTTCCTGTATTGTTAGGTTAGGACATGACACAGCATTTTTCGCTTCAGAGTCCCAGGAATCCCCATTCTATTCTTAGCCAACGATTTTTCAAAATCAGCTTGTACTTTCTTCAAGTTCCCTGATACCCCGACTTATACATGGACCCTCTCTAACCTTTGCCTCTAGTGTCCCTGTCCTACTCACTGTGGATTCTGTCCCCAAAGGGGAGCCATTGTGTCCGGAAGCTTGGCGGTTTGTAAAGCGCATTTTCGAGCCTTGCTGGTGAATAACGCGTCAGCACATGACAGAACAAATGTCCTTTACAAGGGGACAGTATGAGAAGGACAAATGATTGAAATCTGGCAAAAGAGAAATCAGCCTCTAGGAAAATTATGTTCCCTTACCCAGAAATCCCCAATGTTTCAAAAGCAAAATTGTAGTCAGGACTACAATGAGGGCTTTACCAATGATAGATATACTGTATACTTAGAATTCTATAATCTTCTGATAACGATATATAAGTAATGATTGATCATCTCTAAAGCTCTTATTGAAGTAAAAATAATTACTATAGGATAGACACTTGTCAGAACTAATTTCAGAGTATTGAACATTATTGTTAAAATTATGTTCTCAAGCAATTCAAATACCTAAACCTAAGTTTACAGATCTTCCCTTTTATTTTGTAAGAACCAGATATTAAAAAATGGTTTGTGAAATCTCCTTTCCAGAGAGTTTCATGAGACACCCCTCACCTCAAAGAAGGAAGAGCTATAAGATGCTCTCCAAGGGAACCCCCAGGCGGTAGGGGCCCCAGAAGCATGAAGGCTGCAGAACTGCAAAGCTCAAACTATTAGTTAATCAAACATGTGGCAGCGGAGAGCACGCTCTTTTGTATTCTATTATCAAGTACCTATCTAGCTCAGCTACTCGCACATCATTTACACCTGGAGGTAACAACGTTCTCCAATAAAAATTGTTTCATTCTATGTCAGTTGCCCTTTGAAGCAGCAATTTCATTCAGCATTTTCTGAGTATCTGTATATGCTGGCAGAGCCCTGTCATTTGCCTGCGGCTATGCCAGTGTCGCCCACTTGAAGGAAAACCATTCCTAGACATGGGTCAGGGTACATGCAATGTCCTCTCTGAACTTATTTTACTTTCATTTTCCCATTTTATATTCAAGTGACCCGACTCTGGGAGTTTCACTGTGGGGTTTTGGGTCATCTTTGAAGATGGCTTTTTAAAAATCCCATCTGTCCCTACCTCCACCATGGGTGTCAGCCATAAAATAAAATTTTCTCAGAGGGCTAGAGAGTTTTATCCAAGGAATCCCACAAGTGGCTTCTCAATATTCTTTGCTGTTATGACTGACTTTTAAAATTCTACTAATTTGGCAGAAAAAGAATTTGTATATTTGTTAAATAAATCGGTAAGTAAAACTCTAAAACATTAACAGATGATTAAGCAAATGGCACAAAAAGATTACTGTCAAAAGGATGAGAAGTTTGAACAACTAAGGAAAAGTGTTCAACCTTATTAGTAATTTTAAAATTCAAGTTGAAGAAGAGACCCAAGATGGCGGAGTAGATAAATACTATGCCTGCTTCCTCCCGTGAACACATTAAAATTACAACTAAACTATAGAATAATCAACCTGGAGAACCATCTGAAGTCTAGCTGAACAGAGAAGTTTTATAACTAAAGATATAAAGAAGAAGCCACGCCGAGACTGGTGGGAGAGGCAGGGACGTAAACCCTCCGTGTGGCAGTTGAGAATGATAAGGGATATCCTGGCCATGGAGGTTCCCCCCAGAGGACCGAGGGACCCCAGCCCCACACCGTGTTCCCCAGCCTGGAGTACTAGTGCCAGGAAGTGGAGCCCCCACAACATCTGGCTGTGAAAAACAGTGGGGATTCTGATTGTCCGGGTGGGACAGAGGCTGCGGGAAACTCAGACATCCTCTTAAAAAGACCGAGCACAGACCCAATCACTTGCACATACTCACCCTGGGCTCTGGTGGAGGGACAGTGACTCAGGGGGTGTCGGAGGTATGCAGCGGGCAGACTGAAGTGTATGGCTTTGAGAGGAGGGCCAGAGGACATTTGGCATTTTTCCTGTGTGGAGTCCTCCTCCCAGGCAGCTGGCAGCGGGTGCCATCTTTCCTGTGTTGAGCCCACCCCCACACAACCAAATCTGAATCTGATTGGTCTGGTGATCCCCACAAGAGCAAATCTGAATCTGATTAGCTGGGTGAGCTCTGCTGCTCTGCCCTGCTCACTCACTGGGAACCCACCCTACCCAACTCCCCCGACACAGGAGGCACTTTCTCAGGAGAAGCCAGCCCCGCCACACATTGCACACTTTCTTGGAAAACTATTGGAGTCCACTGGTCCCAGGTGGGCAGCAACTGGCCTCAGGATGTTCTGAGACTTTTTGCTGAGTATATCCAGGCTCAGCACTGGCAACAAACCAGAATCTACATTAACCTGGAGACCACAACATTTCTCACTCTAGTGACTCCCTGTGACCCTGACTCACCCAACTTACATACCACAGGAGGCTTTATCAGTGACTGAGCCTTAAGGGAGCTGGCAGTTGACAGCAGGCCTTGGGGTGTCCTGGCTTTTTGCAGAGCTACCCAAGACCTGGTACTGCAGGCAGACGTCCTCTTTGCAACGTGACCTCTCCTACACACCTCCAATTTTAGCACCGGCAGTGGCCATCCATGGATTGCTTTGTAGCTCCTACCAGGTAGTCCCTGGCAGGTCACAGGCAGTGGGTGACCTGGGCCTGCACTAGAGCCCCTCCCAAGAGGCCCCAGAAACAACACACCTGGAGTTTAGCTTCCAGCCACAGCAGAACACTGACCAATTAGCCCCACAAGCAGTACACACAAAGAGCAAAGGCAATAGACACACAAATCCAGGAAGCACAGAGAGTCCCAAACAAAATGAACCCAAACAGACCCACACCAAGACACATTATTATTAAAATGGCAAATGTTAGAGACAAAGAGAGAATCCTAAAAGCAGCAAAAGAAAGACAACTAGTAACTTATAAGGGAGCTCCCATAACACTGTCAGCTGATTTCTCAACAAAAACTTTGTAGACCAGAAGTGATTGGTACAAAATATTCAATGTGATGAAAGCAAGGACCTACAACCAATGGTAGGTACTCTACTCAGCAAAGCTATCATTAAAATTGAAGGACAGATAAAGAGCTTCTCAGGCAAGTAAAAGCTAAAGAAGTTCATCACCACCAACCAGTATTACAAGGAATGTTAGAGGGGCTTCTTTAAGATGGAAAAAAAAAAAGATCAAAATTATAAATAATAAAATGGCATAGCTACATATCTATCAATAATTATTTTCAATGTAAATGGAATAAATGCTACAATCAAAAGACATGGGAGGGCTGCGTGGATGCGAAAACAAAACCCCTACATATGCTGCCTACAAGAGACTCACTTCAGATTGAAAGACACACAGAGATGGAAAGAGATGGAAAAAGATATTTTATGAAAATGGAAATGAAAAACAAACAAAAAAGCTGGGGTAGCCATACTTAATACCAGACAAAAATAGACTTTAAAACAAAGGCTATAACAGGAGACTAAGAAGAACCCAGTAATCCCACTTCTAGGTATTTATTTGAAGAAACTGAAAATGCTACTTTGAGGAGATATGTGCATCCATATATTCATTACAACATTGTTTCCAATGGCCAAGATGTGGAGGCAGCCTGGGTGTTGATGGAAGACTGGATACAGAGGAGGTGGTACATACATAAATACAACAGAATATTGCTCGGCCAGGGAAAGGAATGGGTTCTTGCCATGCAGCGACATGAATGGACCTGGAGGGTATTATGCTAAGTGAAGTATTTCAGACAGAGAAAGACAGATGTAATGTGATTTTGTTTATATGTGGAGTCTAAAAAATAAAATAATCAAACAAAACAGAAACAAAATCACAGATACAGGGAATGTTTTGATAGTTGCCAGATGAAAGGAGGGTTGGGATTGAGTAGGTGAAAATGGGAAGAGAGTAAGAAGTACAAATTGGTTGTTACACAGCAGTCATGGGGACGTAGGGTACAGCATAAGGAATACAGTCATAATATTGCAATAACTATGGATGCTGTCAGATGGGTACTAGATTTTTCGGGGTGATAAATAGGAGGGGTTTGAGAGCAGGGTGAAAAAGGTGAAGGGGAATAAGGAGTCCCAATTTCCAGGTATAAAACAAATAAGTCTTGGGGATGTAAAGTCCAGCATGGGGGATATAGACAATAATATTGTGATAGCGAGGGATGGTGTCAGATCAATTGCTGGACTTATGGTGATCACTTCTTTAGGTATATAAATGTTAAATATCTATGGTGTACCCCTGAAACTAATATAGTACTGTATGTTAGCTGTATTTTAATAATTTTAAAAAATAATTTTAAAAAAGTCAAGTTGAAACCATATTCTATATTTGGCTAATCAAATTAGCAGCAAATTGAAAGTGTGAATGCAGAGAGCTGGTAGTTTGAAGGCTTTCTGAAGCAGTGACCTCGAGAGATAGATTGTTACAACCCTCTTGAAAAGCAAGCAGTTAGATAATATGAGGCAAATATTATTTGATCCAGCAACTGGATTGTGGGAGATGTAAACTAAGAACATACTCTGGTTTACGAAAACAGGGGTCTTGCTCAATATGTTCATTACTGCATTATTTGTAATAATAAAATACTGGGGGGAAAAACCTTAACTGTTTTAACACAGGCAAATAAGGTCCTGAAAGTGTTATTCACCAAACGTGAATGAGAAAATGCTTGTTATAATGGTGAATGAAAGCTTGAGAAATAAAATGATGTGTGCTTGTATACACAGATACGTAATGCTTCTAATGTAACATAAAGATTACTCAGACAAAAACACGATTATATTTGTTGTACGTCTTCAGGTGACTCATGTTTCTACATTTGTATATTTCCCAAATATTCTATAATGAAAATATACACCGTTAGCTTCTTAAATTAAATATGTGGTTTTCAAATTTTCATTCATGGTTTTTTTGTTAAGATTTTTTTTATTGGGGAATTGGGGGGATGGGAACAGTGCTGGGGAATTGGGGGAAGGGGAACAGACAAGTTGCTGTCGTTTTGTTCTTCAGTCTAGTTGTGGAGGACGTTGCTTCACTGGCCCAAGTTGGCACCATCATTGCTCTCTTCCCGGGCGAGGCAGATCAGTTGCCGGCTTCTGGATGGCCGCTCACGCTGGCTGCTGGCTACACACGGTAGCCCATGGCAACCCACTGCCACAGGGGCTGCAACCTAAGCTGTCGCCGGCGACTCATGGCAGCCTAGCTCCAGGTTGAGCTGTTGTTCAGCATCTTAGCTGTAGAGGGCAGTGTCACTGGCCCTCATATGTGGGATCTGAACCGGGCCCTCTGGCGTCCCAAGCCAGTTCTTAACCATCGCGCCACTCAGCCGGCCCTCATTCATGGTTTTTGATGCCATATTTAGTCCCGACTTCTTTTCTCCAGGTTAAATCGGGTGGGGGCACGTAGGGTTGATGTAGAAAGCCCCTTGGCAAGAGCCAGTCTTCATTGGTCAGGGTACATCCGGGCCAGTTCTGAAAGCCTCTGTCCTAAGAGTGATTCATCCAGTACCAAAGCCAGGTCTCTTTCCACCTCCAGGAGGAGGGAGGGGCTGAGGCTAGAAGGGTCTGAGCATTTGCAGAAGGGAGGGGCTCAGGTGGCTGCAGCACAAGGAGTGGACTCAACCGTGGTCCAGAAGGCCACATATGGCCTCAGTGGTCCTGGCAGAGTTTGGGTTGTATTCTGAAAGTAATTAGCAGCCTCTGAAAGGTATACTGAAAGAGAGGAAGTCACGTGATCTGGAGTTAATTTGCAGCAGCTCATTCTATGGTGATTGCTCTACAGAGGCTCCTGAGTTGGGGTCCCTGAGCTCAGCAGTTATGTCACATCATCTTCAGAGTGGGGACTTAGGAGTGGGGGAGTGCTGATAGAATTTGAGTCAGGGGAATAAGATGGTCCCAAGGGTCCTTGGGAAAAGCTGCTATGATCTAGGCCCCTCCCAGGCAGGCCAGGCAGAAGGGCCAAGGAATCTAAGCTGGACAGAGGCTGGGAAGGCAGGGAGGGGCAACCCCACAGACCACCTGCTCACCCCACCTGGGGCTTGCTGGCAATAGGGAATGGTCGGTGAAGGAGTCCAGGGGGAGGTAAGCGCTGAGTGACCTGGGAGAAAGGCCACTGGGATCCTGCTCAGGGAGGCCAGGAGCAGAGGCAGGACCCACCCCGGCTTGGGCCCCAGGAAGCAAGTCAACTTTGGGCTGGTGGTTGACTGTGGGTCCTGGTCACCGCCTGGGCATGGTGGCTGGTGGCTGTCAGCCACGAGATGTCTAGGGGGCCCGGGTTCTCAGCGATGTGGCTGTCCTCCAGGAGGAAAGGGCGCACCAGATCCATTTTAGAAGGACCCCAGCCCCACCCCTGGGCCAACTTTCCCGTCCCCTGAATCCCACTTTAAGGTCCATGTCTCCCCTGATTGGAAGACTGGCCAGGGCAGAGTGGTTATTAAGAGACAAGAGAGGGGAAGTGAAGATGGGGAGTCTGTGGGCTCCCCTGGTTGACGCAGCTACCCCTTACCTGCAGCCACCTGAGCGTCCCAGGTCGCAGGGCGCCTGGCTGGAACCGTGGGGTCCTGTGGGTTGGGAGCACCTGCCCCCTTGCCCGTGAGGGCCCCCCAGACCGCACTTGTGGAGGGGCACAACGCACCCTGCCCTGCGCCTCCCTCCGCGGCCCCTCTCTCCACCACCTGGTGTCAGAGATGACAGTAAAAAATTTACTGGAACACAGATGACCAAACAACATTCCAAATGCGATACTGATTAGACATACACTCAATTTATTGGAAATACACCCTCTCATCAGGTGGGTGGAAGGGCACGGAATTGTTGAACGGTGCCTTATAGGGTGCCCGGGGCAATTTCCATAGTGTCAGGAGGTGAGAGGTAAGGGACAGGAGGAAGGCGGGGTTGGGGGTGGGGGACGGACGGACAGACGGACTGCCCTGGGGCGCTGTCTCTGGCCGATGGACTTCCAGCGTGAGTGAGTGTGGGCTGTGAAGATCTAGACATTGATTCCTGGAAAACTCCCCAGCTCCGCAGACACCATCATCCCCACACCCCCCGGCCAAAGCTGTTTCCTGTCCGTCCGGATCGGCGGTGCTCTAACCACAAGGCCCCTATCCCTCGCCTTATTCAAGGCCTCCATAGCGCAGGAGAGGAGCTTGGGGTCCAGACGCCACCCCTGCGTGTAGTTCGTGGGATTCTCACGGGAACGAGATCTGTGCTTTAAGAAACTCCGACGCTGTGGGCCAAGCTTCCAACCCAACAGAAGCACCACTGCTAACGTGTATCACCGTTTTGAAGGGGGCAGAGCCACAGAGCTAAGCCCCATCACTCAGACAAACCCCTAAATCCTCCCTTTAATTTCTTGCCCTCTCTAGAGAGCTAAACGTGTGTGTGGCAGTGTTGGGGAGATTATCTGCCAGGAAGTCTAGCACCTCCTACTTCTAATTAGGCTGCTTGAGGGTGGGTCACAGAACCGTCCCTGATAACAAGCAGCAATTAGACTGACAAAAGCAGCATTTTGCGGGGCTGTTCGGAGACGAGCTTTCTTTGATGCTGTAAAGGGGGAGGACAAGGAAAGCAATCCCCTGAGAAGGTTCATGGCACCCGGGCACTTGCATTATCCACACCAGCCTTGTCCCAGGCGGACTTGGAGGTGCACACTCACGATGCATTCCCAGCTTTTCCGTAGGCAGGCAGTCCCTGAGTTGTCGCTCACGAGCAGAAAGACTCAAACTTTTTGGTCTCAGGGTCCCTTTATGCTCTTAAAAATCACTGAAGACCACTAAGAGATTTTTGTTTATGTAGGTTATTAACTGAGTAATTTTAAAATTTTCATCTGTCAATTCATTTTACGACAATGACGAACTCATGTCATGTTAACATAAAAAGCATGTTTAATGAAATCTATCAACATCCAAAAAAAAAATACTGGAAAGAACAGCATTAGTTTATCGTTTTGCAATTCTCTGGAATACCTGATTTAGTAAAAGACAGCTGGATTCTCACTCCCGCTTCCGCCCGTGGGAAACCCCGCCTTCCACTCGTGAGGAAATGCGCGCAAGGGGCGAAGAAGAGCTTCTGGCGTGGTGACAAAAAGGGTCTTCACGTCAGGGACCCCCTACAAGGATCTCAGACGCTCTCAGGTGTCCCCAGACTACAGGGGGAGAGTCCTGATCAAGGGGAGCCAAGCGCCAAGGGGTGCGGGTCGTGCGGGAAGGGGAGGCGGCAAGCAAGGAGGGCACGTTTTGGACCCAGTCCCTGGCTCGCACCCCGTTGACACCGGGACCCACAGAAGCCCCCGCCCCCACCCGGCAAGTGCCCCCGGGAGGAATCCTGTGGTCATTTTAGAATTCGTCCATTCTGTCATGCACAAGGTTTTTACATTGGAGATTTTTTATCTAATAGGAAAACACTGTAAACCTAAACGAATAGCAATAGTGGTGGTCAGGTAAATGATGGTTTCTAAAGCCGAATGCTCCGCAGCCTCAGAAAGAAAGGAAAAGGGGGAGACGCGTTCAATAGTAACAGCCTCCGGGTCTATTAAGCAGGGAGCACACAGGTCAAACAGTGGATACTGTTGTATGTACGGTCTTTTTAGTGTGTTTTGAAAGAAAACACATGTATAACCAGGAAAAGACACAGAAACTGCTTATAATGATGGGTTATCTTTTGGGGAGCTGTAGAAACTAAACATTTTTAAACCCTCCAGCAACGAGTAACATATTGTGTGCAATCGTTAACTGCACAATTGCATTTGGTCCTTAAAGAAGAGGAGGCAAGACAGGTTCGGCGGCGGCGGGGCCGTGTCCCATTTCCGCCTGTCCTGCGCAGTCCCCAGCGAGAACCCCGAGAAGGCGCCTTCCGCGGGCGCCAGGGAGGCCCGCGGCCCCGCCCCTCGCGGCGGAGCCCGCCACTCTCTGCTAGCCCCGCCCCGTCCCCGGCCTTGCCCTTTCCCATTGGTGGGCCGCCGCGCCGCCCGTCCAATCGCAGCGCTTTGCGCCAAATTCGAATCGCTGTTTTCATTTGAATCGGGCGAACGGGGCGGGCGGCTTTCCGCGCCCGCGCCGCCAACGCCGGGCACCTCCGGGACGTAGCTGGGCGGGCCACCGGGTCGCCGGCGAGGGCGACGGCGGGGGGAGCGGGGATTGCGGCCGCGGCAGAGGTGAGCGCGGGCCCGCGGGCTGAGCCCCGGACCTGGTAGCGCTGGGCGGGGAGGCGGGTGCAAGCGGACACTTCGCGGGCTGCTCACCGCGTGGAATTGGGTTGCGCCTGGACGAGCGGTGGATCCGCTGGTGACGGTGCGGGGAGTCGTCCTGGGTGAGTCAGGGCACCACGGGGGCGCAGACCGGAGCCGCGGAGACCCCTCCAGGCTCTGCGGGGAGCGCGTCCTGGACTCGGCTCGTTCTGGGCTCGGGGGCTCGGTGGGAACTCCCGGGAGAAGAGACCCTGACCGCGGGTCTTTCGGGGTGCCGGGGGGCAGCCCAGGGCCTGGCTCGGGGCTCCTGCAGGTGTCACATAAGGTGTGGGTCGGGGTGGCAGGGGCATGGGGGGATTGCATTGTACAAGCAATCCCCGTCGGTCATTTACAAGTGACTTCTTAGCTCCGCTTTCAGGGTAACACGCCCCCCGCGCGTCCGCGTGTTCTATTTTTGCTGTTTTATTCAGTCGCTTATTCCTGCCGTGGAAGAGTTGCTGGTAAAGTTTGCTTCAGCAAACCTTTTGATGCCAGACCTATACGGATTGTACTCAAATTCTTGTTTAGAAAATGGGTCCTACAGGACACCTTGTTACCATCAAAAGGAGCGGGGTCGACGGCCCCCACTTTCCACTGAGCCTCAGCACCTGCTTGTTTGGAAGGTGAGCCCTGCGCACGCGTGGACGATTTAGCTTAAAAGACCTGAATTTCCTAATCACGGATTAACAGACTGATAACATGGCTGTGGGAGTAGTTCCTGCCTTCACATTTGCTCTGGACTTCCTGTGTATTGTCAACTTGACGCGGTTGTTTAGTACAAAAAGAATTTTGAAAACAAGGCTTATATGTTAACTGGTTTTTAATCATGTTAAAATTGATTTGATAGACATCTGTAAAGGGAGAAAAATATACATGATTCTCAAGTCCTGATTCACTTGGGGCAGTCTTTAGAAGACAACTGTGTTTATCTGAAGTCCCTCCAAAGGTGGCATTCGCTGACTGCTGGGGGACACTTGAGCAAATGGAGGAAGGTGGCTCCTATACCGCTGGCTGGTGTTTTTGGACAAATGAACATGGGAGGGAAAGTGCTCCTTCTCAGGACACCATAGATAGATAGATATCTCGGGGCTGCCAAAAGAATGTATACACATTTTTAAAAGATGTTATGTGTGCTCAAGCAGTAAGTAGTTCACCGTAATCAGAAGTGTCTGGAGGCTGATGGGAACCACTTTGAGCACCTCTTGCAATTGTAGAAGCCAAACGGGACTTGTATTCATCTTGTGTTATCGGTATTTATTGAGTATTACAATTTTAACACAGTTTTCCTTTCTTAAAATATGTATACATTTTTTTGGCACCGTGTGTGTGTGTGTGTGTGTGTGTGTGTGTGTAAACATTTTGGTATCAAATGGCAGTAATTCTGGTTATTACACAACAGTGATTAAATATATTTTTGTGTGAGAGTTTGTAATTTGTGTTTGGCCATTGGACATGGGTAGGAAGAGACATCTTAGACTCTCGAGGTTCATACTGACAACAGAGAGGAGAGTACCATAATTTGCCGGCGTATAAGACGATTTTTTGGCGCTGAAAAATATGCCTCCAAGTGGGGGGTCGTCTTATATGCCAGGTACACTTCAGATAGACTGCCCATAGTGCTTGCCCCGTGCCATAGTGGCCTCCCGATGCCCGCCCACTTCATTCCACATACCGTTCAGGCATCAGCAGCGCTGCTGGGTGTATGCTCGGCTGTTATGCGATTTTGCTGTTATGCGATTTTACCACACTCGCAAAATCGCACACAGCCGACCATATAACAAACTCTGTATTTTGAGTGGAAATGTTAGGGGGTCGTCTTCTACGCCGAGTCGTCTTATACGCCGGCAAATACGGTATATAGTTGTTGAAACTTATAAAAGCACAGGGCGACAATGGGAACTCCAGAGACCCAGGGAGCCTCACTGAGGAGGACCTCTGAGGAGCTTCTGTGGGTCTAGGAATTCTCCCAGTGCTTCCTGCTGATAGTGGCTTTTTGTGAAAAGACAAGTTGAATCTAGAGAATGTTTTTTTATTGTTTTCAGATTAGTATTTTCAGTGATAAGAAACTTGTGAACCTGTCAGTTAATAGAATGTAGTTTTAAAAGCAACAATAAAAGGCTCATAAGTAATAACATGTACTGTGTGTCAGGCAAATGACAGACGTGTGTAAGTCATTTGATCGTTTGAAGAACACCTGATATAGGTGCTAATGTAATTCTCTGTATATGAAGAAACTGAGGCACACAGAGGTTCTGGCATATAATAGCACTTTTGGTGATGATTAAATTTTCAAATATACGTTTGTGTATGTTACAAATAAATGTACACAAACCTTTTTATGGAAGAGAAAGCAGAGTATTAAAAGTAATTTCTCATTCTTCAAACAGATGTAAAACACTCTTACACTGGGGGTTCCAGAAAAAAATGTATACACATGACTTGTACTCATCTTTTGTTATTGGTATATATTGAGCATTACAATTTTAATAGTCTTTTCCTTTCTTAAAATGTGTATGCATTTTTTTGGCACCCTCTGTAGTTGGGTCTCATAAGCATAGACATTTTAGTAAAAGGCAATCAATTTATATTCTAATATTTTTAAGTACTGTAAGTTTTAAAGATATATAGTAGTTGCTTATACAATGCTTGTAAAAATCATTGGCTAAATTCAAAGATCACTTACATTACCCAGTTTGTCATTCTTCTGTCATAATATTTATAGATCAAACAGAGTCAAATGCTGTTTTATTTTAAACATTGATGTAATGTTTTTAAAAATTGAAACAGCCTAAAACAAATCTTAATTCTTTTCCACGAAGGGGTATCGAATGTGACATTCGTATCCAGCTTCCTGTGGTGTCAAAGCAGCATTGCAAAATTGAGGTCAATGAGCAGAAGGTAAATGGGGTTTTGGAAGTCTGGTTTTAAAAACTACTCTGTTTACTGTTTATCTACTTGTTACCTATTTTTTCCCTTTTTTCTCCTCGTAGGCAATATTGTTTAATTTTAGTTCCACAAATCCAACACAGGTGAATGGCTCTGCAATTGACAAACCTGTACAACTAAAACACGGAGATGTGATAACTATCGTTGATCGCTCTTTCAGGTAGGTGGAAGCCAGCTAGACTAAAAAGAGTGGGCCTTCTGATTCACCACAAACTAGCCTTGCCCATCATCCGAGATCCTTCTTTAACGCGAGGGAAGGTCAGTGTTTGAGCTACTTCTTAATCTAAAGTCATACTGACATAATGGGTCTTATGTGGTCCAGTTCAAGGATTTGAGCGTAGATAACTGCCAAACAAGGGTGACCTGGTCCTAAAGGAGTTTCATTTGGTTGTGCTGTGAAACTGCATACGTTTTTTAGTTTCTCTTTTATTTTAAAGTAATATATACTCACAGAGAAAGGTACAAAATGAGATGAAGCGAACAGCTCTGTGATCATCACATGTGGGCTGACTGGTGACCCCAGCATTCGTGTGTTAAAGCCTTAATCCCCAGCACCTAAGAATGTGACTATTTGGAGTTAGGGCCTTTAAAGAGAAGATGGAGTTAAAATGAGGCCTTAGTGTGGGCTTGGATCCAGTCTGATTGGTGTCCTTATAAGAAGAGGAGATGAGGACACAGAGAGAAGCCAGGAAGCAGTTGCTCAGAGGGATGGCCTTGTGAAGAGGTGGCAAGAAGCAAGGCACAGAGGAAGCCAACCCTGCAGCGCCTTGACCTTGGACTTCCTGCCTCCGGAACAGTGAGAAAAAAAGCTTCTGTCATTCAAGCCACCCAGTGTGAGATTTTTTGTTACAATGGCCCCAGCAAACCAGCAAACTAATCCACCACCTGAGCATAGTTAGAACATTGCCAGAGGCTGCTTTCATGCATCTTCTAATCACTGCTTTCTCTCACCAAGTAAATCATGAGTGTGGCTTTCTGATAGCATAAAAGTCCTCGGTATGTCACTCCCTAAGCCTGCATCCCTAACTAACCACTACAGTTTTGTTGGTCTTATTAAACTCCATAAATTTGAAATAACAAAGTACATATTTGTATTGACTTCTGCTCTTGTGGTGGTGAGATTCAGGGAACGGATGTCTCACTCCATAGTATTTCACTGGAATGATATAGACAGTTACATACATGATGATATAAAATTTATTCATCCTAGACGGACATTTGAGGCACTTCCAGTTTTTTAAATGAGTCAGGGTTTGCTTGCTGTACGGTCAGATATGGTTAATGGTTAATTTTTTATTGATCTGTCCTGTGTGTTTGAAAAGAATGTATTCTCTAGCTGCTGGGGGCAGTGTTCTATGTCCATTGATTCAAATTTCTAACTCTAGAATCAGTCATTTTCCCCCTGATTCTTAGTTACTCAGACAGGTAAGTTAAAGTCACGCACTGAGGACTTTGTTTTGTTTGTTTGTTTTTTAGCTCTGTCAGTTTTAAATGCTTCCAATATAGGGGCTCTAGTCTGGTGGATAAAGCTTTATCATTTATCATTTTGAAATACCCTGTGCCTTTAGTAATGCTTTTGATCAGTGATTGCATACTACAGATTTTTCTATCACATACTTCCAACTTTTCATAATCCTTAAGGTTTAGGTGGTCTCTGGGAAGCAGCTGTTCGGTGTACTTTTGTGATTGGTTTTCTTCTTGACAGATTGACCCTTTTATCATTATAAAATGTGCTTGGTCTCTGAACAATTTTTACCTTAAAGTTTATTTTGTCTGCTATTAGTATAGCCTGTCCAGCTCTGTTCTGGTTGCAGTTTGAATGGTACCCTGTTTCCCCAAAACTGAGACCTAGCCGGAAAATAAGCCCTCGCATGACTTTAGGTGCCAAAATATGGCACCTTGGCATACTGAATATTTTAAGCTGAAGGAGTTTGTGGAACAGGCACCCTTCTCCCTGAAACAGGTCATAAAACCCTCATGTGAGGGGTGCGTGCCCTCCACATCCTGGAGGAATCATGCTATGGCTTATTCTCTGGCTAGGTCTTATTTTGGGGGAAACATGGTATATTTTTTACTTTCATCCTTTTTATTTCATCCTATTTGGGTCTAAATTGTGTCTCTTGTAGAAACATATAGTAGGGTCATTTTTCCACCTCTTCTGCTAAGTGGAACTCCACCTTCATGACAGCCTTCACTTGTACTAAATAGAAACTTCCTAATGTACCATTTGGACATCCTGGTCATTTCTTCTACTGTGCTTTTTGTGGATTTGCCTTCATTTTTAAAGAGTATTTTTGTTGAATAGAGACTTCTGGGTAGGAAGTATTTGATGTAGAAAGAGACCAGGACTATTTTTCCCACATGAGATGCTGTTCAAACTGAGATGATTTAAGATTGAATCCCTCCAATAATAAGCGGGAACTGGATCTCAGCAGGAGGGGCTCGCTGAAGACCTGCTCCTTGAGAAACAATTCCAGATGCCCTGCTGCCTCAGCTCTGACTCAGGTGGCCTCCAAATTCAAATCGGGCCGTTTCACTGAGGTGCCCAAGTTCCGCCTGCATTTTGAAATGCCCTGTGAATCCATACCTGAGGTCTGTGAGGACAACTGTGTATCTTGCTTAATATCTATCACCCCATACACTATGTGTGACTTTATTCGGATACAGATGGAATAAGTGGGAAACTGAAGAGGTGATTGCAGTGATCTTAAGTTAAAGAAGAGCTCTAGTTCCTTTCAGAACTCCAGTGTTGTCACACGGTGGTCAGGGCGTCAGTCGCCACAGGGCTTCCAGGTTGACCTCTAAGTCATCAGATGATGTCCATGAACGTCAACTAGCGGAACCCCGATTCTGCTCTCGTATGCAGTCGGGTCACACATAGGAGGTACTCAGGGATGCTGAATTATACAGGCTAGTCAGTGTTTAGAAACAAATCGGTGTGTCCAGCCTCGGGCATTGGTGTTCCAACAGAAACTTGAGGCAATTTCTCTAAGTATAATAGTTTAGTATAAAAACACTTTCCTAACTCTAAACTTATTTCCAGGAATAAGGTAATACCTTGAATAAAACCTGAAGTTCCTTGCTCCTTGGACGTTAATCAGATATGCAGGCTTTATCATCGGTTACAAATCTGTAGTCTGAATATGTGTCTGTCATTCTATACACTTCAGGTATGAAAATGAAAGTCATCAGAATGGAAGCACATCAACTGAATTTCCAGGACAAAGACGTGAACAGGTGAAGTGGGGGGCGGGTACCCATCTTTTGCATGATGATAGGAAATCATGTATATGCACGCTGATGAGTGGTTTCTCCCAAGGGAAGATGACTTACCAGTTATAGTAGGAAAAGTGCAGCCAAGGTATTAAAACAAATTGAGCTTAGATTAAAATAACTGAAAACTAGACTGCCTCTTTTGTTCAAAATGAGAGGACTGAGCCAGTCTTACACTTTGGGCCCAGAGTTTCTCGTGATCTGATGTTACAAACCTTTGGTTAAGACAACCCAGACGCCTAGGACTAAAATTCTGGAATACATTATCCAGTGGCTCGCGTTGCCTGGCAGTGTTATTGTCCTCACCTATCTGTATTCCTCTGAAGTAATCACATCAAGAGCTGTGAGTGCCGGCAGTGCTGCCCACGTTTGATGGACAGGTGACCCATGACACTGGAAGACAGTTACCACGCTGTGTCAGGGGAAAGAATCTTACGACTCGTGTCCATCAGTGGGGGAAACGTACCCCAAATGGGGCAGCTGGTTAGAATGCTATTCTGGGCCCATCTGTGGAAATTTAGTTGGACTTAGAAGGTTTAAGGGAAATCCTGAGAATTTCTATCTTTCTTACTTTTTACGAAGCTACCCGAGCTAGTCTCCTGTGGCCAGGTTGGAATTCGCTGGCTAATTGCAGGGGCACCTGAAAGCAGCAACAGGTGATGGAAGCGCTCTGCTCCACCTAAGTGCTGTTTCTGTCCTGGAGGAGTGACCTTATTGACCCTCCTGCTCCTCAGATTTGGGGGACAGCTAGCTTTTCAGGTATTCCACCCACCAGCCACCATTCTGACTTGGTAGGTGTAAGGGAGCCAACCAACCAAAAACCTGGACTGCGGGTTTGATACGTGGTTTCAGTGGTCTATGTTTATTATCTGCATTGTCATAAATTACTAAAAATGAATGCATAGAACATGGTATAGCCGTTTGACAGTTAATTTTATGGCAATTGAATATAATAGTACAAAAAGTAGGGGTTTGTATTTTGTACATATTTTTAAATTCAAATTCATTTTTATTGTTTAGTCATAAGAGTCTTGGTCAACTTCAGGTTGGAAATTAGAAACTGATCCTTCACATGGGAAGTTTGAGAAGCAATGCATTAGATACCAAAAAATCTGAAATAGATTAAAGAAAGAAGTTAAATTCTTTGCCTTTGGATAGATTTTATTTTTTTTCCCCCCTAATGATTCAGATGATAATATTTTTCCTCTTTTGGAACACCTTTGGACTTCTATATCTTAAGCAAGTTATTCTGTAGTTGTTCCTCAGGCCCCTAAAACGTTCCCCGTGGAAGACTGTGAAGGCACCGTTACCGGTCCAATGGGTGTACTGGGTGTGATCCCTGTGCTCCGAGGCGACCGTGCCATGGGTTCACTGCTGTGGCTTTGCCCTGAGTATCTCCCAGCCAGAAGCACACAAGCTGAGTGGGGCCTGAGTTCATCCACACGTCCTGCAGCCCATTTCTGCTGAACCCGGGTATAAAGTCAGTATTTCTGTACCTTTGGTAGGTTCACAGATACTGAGTGTAGGTGATGGCCAATTTTAACGTTGGCTTTTCCTTCACATGATGGCAGGAAAGAAGTTTGAGGAAGTTATGAAAACTCATTGTGGTTCAGTTTAAATGATTTTCAGCTTCAAGTTTGTTTCTTACTCCATCACTATATTTTTAAAAATCAGCTAGGAAATACTTGTACTAGGAGTGCTAGCACCTGAATGTCTTGGGCTCTTCTCAGCCCCTAAAAGTCATATAAGACCAGTTTGGTGAAGAAGATTGTCACTCGGAAGGATATTTTAATAAATCTGACTGTCGGTGCTGGAAAAGGCATCTAAATCACCGCTCTCATCTTGCCAATTTGCAGGCGTCTCCGCGTCGGGTCTCCATGTCTGGCTTCTCCTCTAACCCTGGTGAGTCATTCTGGGCTTTGTCCTGGGATCCTGCAAAGGCAGTTCTCTAGCATTACGGCAAAGAAGGGACAAGAATGCACGGGTTCTATATCCAGGCTTGCAGAAGTTAGGAGCTTGTATCATTTAGCTTCACAAACATAGGCAGACACCCAAGGTGACTTTTTTCCAAATGCTGTGTAGGGCACCATGCTTACTGGTGAGCCCACGTATAAACCAATTGTCTTGCTAGTTGTCTGCTTAATTCTGAGTACATAACAGCATTTGAAGTCTTAGGTTGGTCATAGGAGGCTAATGTGATTGATTCAGTTGGACCACAATGCTAGTATCAGAATACTGTTATTACGCATTTTGGGCATTAAGTAACTTGCAGGCTGTGAAAAGCTAGGTTATAAGACAGTTTTAAACGGTTTTAAAATTTGAAAACTGCATATGTTAATTATTGAGACTCTTGAACTTCAACTTCTGTTTCTTATTTTCATCCCTCACTGTCAAGATGGGAAAGTTCAAGATCCCAAGACCTGTGCAAAACTCACTGAAGAAAGTGTTTTGGGAAGGCGGCTGGTGCACGTGGGGGAGGTCAGAGCAGCCCGGCCCGTCTCACGTGCCTCGGAAGAGCCTGTTGCCAGGGAAACACCCAGAGTTCATCCCTCAGATCTCTCCCAAGATGACGGCCGAAAGGCAGCGGATCCCGCTGCTGGAGATGCTCAAGAAGTTTCCAGAGTGACACCACTGAGCAGAAATGGAGAATTGAAGCCGTTTCCGTCTACACAGTGTCTTGAGAATAGTGAGGAAAGCGAATCTCCCTTTAGGAAGCTTTATGAGTCAATGAAGGAAGAGTTAGACATGAGACCAGAGAAAGAAAATGTGCTGCGGAGTCGTCGGAAATCCGCGTCCCGGAGTCACTGCGCCGCGGAAAACGAGAGCGCAGACGGTTTACAGGGCGAGACCCCACGGCTGGTCTCCCCGAAGTCCAGGCGGACATCCGGCCGAGGCAGCCAGGGTACAGCAGACCCCTCCGCTTCGGGGGCACAAGGAAGTGGCCAGATGGGGAAGACAACGGGGGAGGGGCCTGCTCAGACGCCCAAGGTCACCCTGAGTCCTAGTGGCCCCCCCATGGAGGCCAGGAAGACCGGGACCCCGAGACGGCGTTCCCAACAAAGTTCCACACCAACACGTCGGAGTGGAGACCTGCGTGCTATAGACGGGGATGAACCTGAGAATCTGGATGGCAGCGGAGGCTTCAAGGCCGACAGAAGAGCACGTCTGCCTCGGGAGTCCTTAACTAGAAACCAAACACCCACGAAACCTGAAGATGCTGATAATTTTGGAAATACACCAGGAAAAGTCTCGTCCAAAAAGAGGCGGAGGAGCAGCGTGCCTGCAGATGCTGACGTTCTTAATACAGAGGCAGAAATCCAGAAGCAAACGGCGTTCGCTCCGCTGCTCCTGCAAAAGGAAAGGAAGATGCCAGATGGAGCCCTCAGCACGTCTGGGCCGCTGGGCGCTCCGGCGGGACAGCGGTGCCCCGGCTCGCCAGGCCTTCGCTCAGTGGACGTCAGCAACGTGGGCGATTCCACGAGTGAGTTTATGTCACTAAATTTATTTTCCCCCGGAAGTGCACATCTACCCTGGGTCTGGAGGAGAATTAATGAGGCCTTTATTCCATAATGATTCGCTCTGGGGTAGAGAATCCCCAAGGCGCTAAGGGGACCGTGAGATAGCCGTGGTCACTGTCCACTCAAGAGCTTGGCGCTGAAGGCCTGGATGACCACAACAGGGAGTGAGAGGAGGTGCAGATTAGGGAAGGATTTGGCGGGGGGGGGGTCTAAGGAGGTAGTGGCCCAAACACATTTGATTCTCCTGTTGCATCTAGAACAACATAGACAGGAGAATGTGCACAATCGCTTTGCACAGGTTTGATTCCGAACAAGTGTGTCCTGAGAGTTTGATCCTCTAGATTAAGGCATCGGAAACCCCTTGGAAATCTTTTCTTACAGGGTGGCCCTCAAATAGTCACACTGTTGTCAGAGTCTGGTACAAGCAGCTTCTTAGGAAACACTGCACGGTGTGCTGGGCTGGGCTGCATGATGTACGGGCTTGCACACTGTGCGGGAGCGCCTATGCACAGGTGTCCTTATCTCCACTTGGCAAATGGGGAGACTGACAGCCTAACGTCAGGCAGTGGGTGGCCGAGGGAGGGCCTCTCCGGGCTTGGCAGCCGCTGGGCATCCTGCACTTTGCAGGCTTTCCGGGCATCTGATGCAGCTCTGACTGTTGGGGCTTAGTTTGTGCTGGGGTGCGCAGTGCAGCGTAGCTCAGAAATGCCGCCCGCGCACATCAGTCACAATGTCCCTATGCGTCTCAAGTAGGGCGCGTCCCTCGGCCAAGGATTTGTGTTGACAAGTGGTTCTAAGATGTGTTGTGGGTTTTGGATCAAGTGAACTGCCTGGGAATTGCCTGCAGTCACAGCTCGTCCTGCTGGGGGTGGGTTCGTGTGAGGCCCAGGTGGGAGGTTGTCTTCGCCCCTGCTAACGCCTCCAGCCCCATCAGCGCCTGCTGTGCACGTAGCGCCTCTGCTTCTGGCCAATCCCTTTATTAACCTAGGTCACACAGGATTTTTCAACATTGTAAAGAACGTTGCTGTACTGTCCAGTTGGGACGTGATGTTTGGGTGCTCTGACCCCAAACTCATGAGCTGTTGAGGCAGCGTTGGTTTCATCAGCTGACAGGGTGAAGGTACAGCTGTCGTCCTATGAGGGTCAATGAGCTTTACCATTGGTTTGTCTTCAGTAGCAATTTGAAACAGGTCGTAAGTACAGGTATGGTGTTCTCATTCCTCTCTCCATGTTTGTATTCATTGCTTTAGATATGATTGAGGGCATGCCCTTGAAAAGAAGGCGGGTTTCCTTTGGTGGCCATCTGAGACCCGAGTTATTTGATGAAAACCTGCCTCCTAATACACCTGTCAAGAGAGGAGAAACACCCATGAGAAGAAGGTCTCTTGTAACCCACACCGCCACAACTGTCCTGAAGAAAATCATCAAGGTACGTTCCATAGCTTTTCTTCTCCCACTTGATGATTCACATCCGTGCTCCTCACATGAACAGAATTACAATTAAGGCATCTTCTAAGTAAAAACATCTAAATAAGCTCACTGATGTGGGTGTTAGAAAATCAGCACCTGGTTCCCAACCACGGCTGGAAAGTGGCCGCGCACAGGTCAGCCCTTAGGTGTGATGATTTCCTGCAGAGGCCTCCTGCTGGCCACTTACAGGGCCAGAGGTCACTGGGGTTACAGCAAAAACCAATTAAAAAGAATCTGGTGACATCATGACACATTACCATAATTGTGGTGGTTGTTTTTTCTTTTCAGAATTATAAAATGAAAGGGGGAACCTTGGGTGGCAACACACCTATGATTTTCACCATCAGCTATCTAGAACTTTGAATCAGCTCCCCTGGGCTGTGTTGTCCTGATATCAGCTCTCTAGAAAGGTGTGGCCCTGCAGCTCGCCCTCCTCAGGGCCTCGCCATCTCTCGTTCCTTTTCATACCCAAAGCAGCGGAAGGAGGTCTGCTTCCTTCCCGGCTCACACTGGCTCCCATAGGTGAGCAGACCAAAGGCGGTTACACACCCATGGATGCTGTTGCCTTGGGTTCAGACCAGAGCACTCACCTCTCCTCAGGAGGTTCCTCCCATCTTTCCACCTGAAATTCCCCAATCAAGACTTGTTGGTGGCTTTCTGCCTCTTTCTCTCTCGTTAAGTGAAGGGGACAGGATCCCACTTTATCTTTCTACAGACAGTGGTTGAAATGTGTTGGTGCTTCAACATTGAAACAGCGAAAATTCTTCATTGGGTGGGGCTTAAACATTCACCCCCAAGGTGTGATATTTGTGGTCAGGGTTCTCAGGAACATTTAAATCTCATCAGGAGCAATCTCAACCACCTGGACAAGAAGACCCTTCAGAAATCCATTTGGGGGTGACGGCACAAAATGTGTTTCTGAGCTCGCCAGCTCGTAATCCTGTGAAAACTCCGGCTGCAACTGACAAACGCCGGAGGTCATCCGAGCCATCTTCTGCCTCCAGTGGCGGCGCGTTTCCGCAGCAGACAGATACTCCTAAGAGGGAAGGGAGGAGGAGCAGCAGCGGGCCTTCCAAGAGGATGTCCGTGGACCGCAGCCAGCAGGAAATCTTACAGATGATTCAATCCAAGCGGCGGAGTGGCGCCTCTGAGGCCAACTTGATAGGTTAGTGTCGTATTAGCAAGTGTGTTTTTAAGGGGAGTTTTCTCATTAATGCTAATTTGGGAAAGTTTCAACATCTTTTCCTTTTAACAGTGGCAAAATCATGGGCAGACGTCGTAAAACTTAGTGCCAAACAAACACAAACTAAAGTCATTAAACACGGCCCACGGAGACAGCTGAACAAAAGACAAAAAAGAGTTAATACTCCAAAGGTGTGTGTTCCGATATGAAGCGCTCTTTTATACATGAGATCATTTATAATCACATTAAATGTGGCTTTGTGCTTTGACGTTTTGTTGCTCTCCTGATTGTTTTCCAGAAGCCTACGGGCAGTGTTCACAATCAATTTAGCACAGGCCATGCAAACTCTCCCTGTACCATCGTAGTAGGCAAAGCTCACATCGAAAAAGTAAACGTGCCAGCCCGGCCCTACAGAATGCTGAACAACTTCATGTTCAACAAAAAAATCGACTTTAATGAAGACCTCTCAGGTAAAACATAGCCTTCGCCCTTAGAAACCATAGCCCTTCAAGCCTCCTGTGTGTGAGGTATGGGTGGGTGCTGCTGTTGTTTATCTGCTGTGAGTGGGTCGGGAGAATAAACAATACAGTCAACCTCCAGGGGTCACGATGGTCAAGGAAGAGAAAGCTGGATCGGAGAACAGGGACAGACCCCTGACGATTTGGGGGTCACATGTCCTATAGAAGCAGGTATGAGAGGTAACTGCATGTCTGCCCCTCGGAGAGCAACACAGGTATAGGAGGCTGGAAGCTGCATTAGGTGAAGAAAGCACACTTAACTCTTTCTTTTTTTTTTTTTTTAGCTGAGCCATCCTGCCACCTGTTGGCAGCTCAGCTCGGGCCTTGAATTGAACCAGTAACCCTGTTGCTCAGAGCTCACACACTTAACTCTTTCAATTCTGCTTTCCTTGCGTTTATACCAATCGACTGCCCCAGAGTTGGGACAATTGGGTTGAGCAGTATTTTGCTTCTTTAAGATTTCCTTTCCTTCCTTGTAGCTTAAATGTTTTTGTGGAACCAAGGCCTGTGAAAAGGTTACCTTTATGCATTGAGAGTTGAGCCAGTGTTGCGATTCTAGGTAAAAGTGGGATGTGACTTGCTTATGGTTGTCCCAGATTAGAACCATGGCAAGAACTCAGGGCTTGCATTTCATTTACGGAGCTTGACCAGTGGTTTCCACTTTGGAGCCTTTTGGAGGGTGGTGAGACTGGAGTCCATTGGGTGGAATCTTGTATTTATTCCTCGCAGATTTTAAGATGGAAGAGTTGTTCTTTGTCTGTGTATAACCCACATAGGGTACTGTCCAGTTAGAGACACATTTGGTTCAATGCATTTCCTTTTTTAAAAAAACACAAGAATATAAAACAGTGGTAACCAAAGTTTTGATAGCAAGCTCCATGAGTAAGAAAATGTTGAACATACAGCACCTGATATGCAGCTATATGCATATTGGTGTGACCTTGTAAATTACGGGCATGTATGAATGTTCTAATATATGTTATGAAGCGGTGAAAACAAATCCTCAAAAATATTTTAAGATAAAGTAAGTAGAATTTACATACTCAGGCCTCAAGACAGTGGATTTTTTCAGCCTTCTTCTAAGACACTTGCCTACAGACTCGACAGCAGCCACCCCTTGGTGTGATAACTTTCATAACAAAACATCCACATGGGCTGAAAACTAAATCCTTGGTGTTTTAAGTAAGGCCTAAACGGTGGCAGAGGGATTTTTAAGGAAGTCGGCTGGTTTGGGAGCCTTCAGAACAGGCTTCCCAAACACAATATGCAGACGGATGCCCGACAGTGTTTTCATCCATCGATGGCGGAATGAGAACATGAGATAATACAAGTTGTTCAGAAAGTTACATTGTCCATTTACTGTATGGTTCTTTTGTTTTGTTTTTAATTAAATTTATTGGGATGACAATGGTTAGCAAAGTTACATAGGTTTCAAGTGTACAATTCTATAATACATCATCTGTATTTCACATTGTGTGCTCACCACCCAGTCATTTCTCCTTCCATCACCATATATTTGATCCCCTTGACCCTCTTCTATGTTCTTTGTTTTCTGAGCTTATGCTGCTACTAACTTTTTGGGTCAAAAAATGCTGATATTATATTACTTGACAATACTAAAAATGGGCAGCCCTATGCCATTTTTTAAAATTTGGGGATATTTTATTTCTACATAAACTCCAGAGCTGCATAACCTAGGACTTTCTGAAGGCAGCACAAGAGCACTGGGTCTCTGGACGCCTGGAGGGGAGGCACCGGGGGCCGGCCTCTGTCCTCCAGCCGGTGTTCACAACATTGGGAGACTGCAGACAACTTCCTTCATTTGGTTTTCCTTCCAGAGGAAAGGCAAAGAAGAGGACATAAAAGATTCTAACTTCCCCGTTGTCCTCTTAAAAAAAATGAGTTTATTATTAATACATCACCCTCTTCTATGAGACTCTCCCCGCCCACCATCCCCAGGAATGCTCGGGAGTGATTCCTTTGTTGTGTGAGAACTGGCATGGTTGTTTGCAAGTGTGAGCAATGTATTAATGGCTTTTCCAACATTTTCATATAACAGGGCTAACTGAGATGTTCAAGACACCAGCAAAAGAGAAGCCACAAGCGATGAGCATATGTCCCATCTCTTTTTCAAATTCAGAGGATTTCCATAGGAAAAAGTTTCAAGTACTGAAGTCAGAAGAAAAACCTCTGCTATGCACCCCAGAAAATTTTGGTTGGTTTACTTTTTTAAATTTTCTTTAGTGCTTGAATGTCTTCAATAGGAACTGTGGATGGTATTATTTTTTGACAACAGATATTGTATTATTTCTTTACAATAGGTACTCCTGGTAAAATAACTTTTCCAGCATCTCTGTTCTATTATTTTTAGGGGAAATTCCTATCAGGTGCTGCACAAGCCTTGGCATTCAGAGACTTTTGTGAAAAGGAATACCCCAACAACCTGTGCACACTATTGCCCTCTTCATTTAGTATAAGTAAAGAGGGTGATACGCAGAAAAGTGTAATGCTCTCTCATACTTACATGTAAATTACAAAGAGAAAGATGACAGTGCACACACTGTGCAGTTATTCCAGCTCACCTGGATGGGAATGTCCCAGTGTGAGTGTGAGATGGGACACGAAAGTCTGTCTTACTCTCATTTAGTACCGAGTTGTTGTAGAGGGAATACCTTGTTACACTGAAGATGCTTCCTATAGCTAAAAGGTAGATGTTTCCTGTATGACCTGGACTCTAAGTGGACTAAGTATAAGCCATGTTATTGCACTGGTGGTTCAAAAGAAGAAACTGGTGTTTCTCATGTTTGAAGAAAAAAATGCCTATATTAAGGTCCCTGAGACATGGCGTGACAGCCTTCAGGGCACCCTTCTTAAGGATTTTTTTTCTGTTATCTAATCCCTTTAGAGCCTAACCACCTATGAGTGACCCTCAGTATATAATACCAAATAACATTGTTCTTAAGAATGCATGGATGATACATAAGACAGACTTACGGCCACATAAGCAGATTCCTATTTTTAGTCAGGTGGATAGGAGGCTGAATTATTGGCTCTTAAACAATATTTCATGAGGATAAAATGTCAGATTGGAATAACACAGTGAACAGAGTATATCGATCACGTATATTTTCATTTCTTATAGGAGACGATGTTTTCCCCAGTACTCAGAATGCACCAAAACAGACGTCTTATAAAAGCTCTGCGAGCCCGGCCTTAAAACTACACTGTTTTGCAGTAAAAGAAAATAGGAAAACTCTGCCATCTGAGGCAGAGCCTCCAAAGGTGGCATCCAATACAAACAAGTTCAGAAGGTCCATGGAGCTCAGAAATACACAGGTGCCAGGTGCAGACTGTGAGAACAAAGATGCAGAGGCCAACACTACTGAGAACATCTTGGGAAGACATCGGAGGAAAACACAACAAGAAGAGAAACTAAAGGAAGAGATGAAGGAAAATGAAAGAACCTTTGAAACATGTAACAAAAACATCGAATCAAAAGAAAATTCTGAAAAGATGATAGCTGCGAAGAGGTCAAGAAGATCTTCAGAGCTGAAATGTGCACAAAGAGCAGACCTGATCACCCCCAAGAGACTGCAACAGACAGAACCCAAGGAAGACCTGGTGGACACCCATAGTCTCTTCGGAACCCCAGGTCATGCCAAGGAACCAGTGGATGTGGAAAACAGAACCACCGTGAAGCACTGTAAATCTCCAGAACCAGACCGAGTGAGCACGCCAGCCAAGATGAATGCATGCATCAAAACACCTTCCCAGAAAGTGAATGTAGACGAGCTGTCAGCACTCAGGAAGTCTACACAGACACCAGAGGAAACCACACACTCACATAGAGAAGCAGTAGGTGATGATAAAATCACCGAATTCTTTAAGGAAACTCCAGAACAGATATTGGACGCAGTAGAAAATGTAACTGGAAGCAGGAGGAGATCAAGAACACCAAAGAGGAAGGTCCAACCCCTACAAGACCTGGCCGGATTCAAAGAGCTCTTCCAAACACCAAATCGCACAGTGGAACCAGTGACTGATAACAAAACCACCAAAATACCCCACAAATCTCTAAAACCAGAGCCAGTGAACTCACCAGGTGGTGATAATGACATCAGAGCATTTAAGGAAACTCCAGAGCAGAAAGTGGACCCTATAGAAAATGTAACTGGAAGCAGGAGGGGATCAAGAACACCGAAGAGAAAGGTCCAACCCCTACAAGACCTGGCCGGATTCAGAGAGCTCTTCCAAACACCAAATTGCACAGTGGAACCAGTGAATAATGACAAAACCTTCAAAATAACCCACAAATCTCCAAAACCAGAGCCAGTGAACACATCTGGTGATGATAAAAACATCAGAGCATTTACGGAAACTCCAGAACAGAAACTGGACCCTGCAGAAAATGGAACTGGAAGCAGGAGGGGATCAAGAACACCCAAGAGAAAGGTTCAACTCACTGAAGATCTGGCCGGCCTCAAAGAGCTCTTCCAA
>NW_017731435.1:3685342-3691896 GCF_001890085.2 Hipposideros armiger
AAAGTGGCTGGGGAGGTAGAGCTGTCAGCACTCGGGAAGTCCACACGGACACCAGGGGGAACCATGGGCTCACCCAGGGAAGCTGTAGGTGATGATAGAATCATCGAATTATTTAAGGAAACTCCACAACAGAAACTGGACCCTACAGAAAATGTAACTGGAAGCAGGAGGGGATCAAGAACACCCAAGAGAAAGGTCCAATCCCTACAAGACCTGGCCGGTCTCAAAGAGCTCTTCCAAACACCAAACCACACAGTGGAACCAGTGACTGATGACAAAACCACCAAAATACCCCACAAATCTCCAAAACCAGAACCAGGCAACAAGCCAGGTGATGATAAAAACATCAGAGCATTTAAAGAAACTCCAGAGCAGAAAGTGGACCCTACAGAAAATGTAACTGGAAGCAGGAGAAGATCAAGAACACCAAAGAGGAAGGTCCAACCCCTACAAGACCTGGTGGGATTCAAAGAGCTCTTCCAAACACCAAATCGCACAGTGGAACCAGTGACTGATGACAAAACCACCAAAATACCCCACAAATCTCCAGAACCAGAACCAGTGAACTCACCAGGTGGTGATAATGACATCAGAGCATTTAAGGAAACTCCCGAGCAGAAAGTGGACCCTACAGAAAATGTAACCGGAAGCAGGAGGAGACCAAGAACACCCAAGAGAAAGGTTCAACTCACTGAAGACCTGGCCGGCCTCAAAGAGCTCTTCCAAACACCAAATCGCACAGTGGAACCAGTGACCGATGACAAAGCCACCAAAATACCCCGCAAATCTCCAAAACCAGAGCCAGTCAACACGCCAACCAGTACAAAACACCGTCTCCAGACACCTCAGGGGAAAGTGGACGGAGAGGAAGATCTCTCGGCATTGAGGAATCCTACACAGACCCCAGGGGAAACCACAGACTCACATGGAGAACCAGTAGGTGATGTTAAAGACATCAAAGCATTTATGGAAACTCCAGAAGAGAATCTGGACTCTGCAGAAAATGTAACTGAAAGCAGGAAGAGGCCAAGAACACCCAAGAAAAAGGTCCAACCCGTAGAAGACCTGGCCGGCCTCAAAGAGCTTTTCCAAACACCAAACCACACAGTGGAACCAGTGACAGATGACAAAACCAAAATACCCTGCAAATCTCCACAAGCAGAAGCAGGCATGCCAACAGGTAGAAGGAGCTGTCCCGAGGCACTTCCAGAGAAAGCAGACGTAGCAATGGGGCCGCTAGCACTCAGGAAGCCCACACGAGCATCACGGAAAACCACGCATTCACACAGACAACCAGTGGATGATGATAAAGACATCACCGTGTTTAAGGAAAATGCAGTACAGAAACAGGATCCAGCAAAAAATGTAGCTAGAAGCAAGAGAAAGCCAAGAACAGCTAAGGAAAAGACCCAACCCATTGAAGACCTGACCGGCCTCACAGAGATCTTGCAAGCCTCGGATCACACAGACGAACCAGTGACTGTTGTCAAAACCACTAGGATGTGCCGCCAGTCTCCACAACCAGGACCAGGCATCCTGCCATCAAGCAAGAAGAGACGGCTCAAGGCACCGGCAGGGAAAGCGGACTGGGAGGAACAGCCGTCGGTGCTCAGAAAGTCCGCACGGACAGGGAGAAGCACGCGCGCTCACAGAGAACTAGAGGAGGATGATAAAGATGTCACAATGTTTAAGGAAACTGTAGAGCAGAAACTGGACCCTGCAAAAAATGTAGCTAGAAGCAAAAGAAAGCCAACAACAGCTAAGGAAAAGACCCAACCCATCGAAGACCTGACTGGCCTCACAGAGCTCTTGCAAGCCCCAGATCACACAGACGAACCAGTGACTGTTGTCAAAACCACTAGGATGCGCCGCCAGTCTCCACAACCAGGACCAGGCATCCTGCCATCAAGCAAGAAGAGACGGCTCAAGGCACCTGCAGGGAAAGCGGACGGAGAGGAACAGCCATCGGTGCTCAGAAAGTCCGCGCGGACGGGGAGAAGCACTCGTGCTCATGGAGAACCAGAGGAGGATAAAGACGTCACAGTGTCTCAGGACAGTGCAGTACAGAAACCGGACCCTGCAAAAAATGTAGCTAGAAGCATGAGAAAGCCAAGAACAGCTAAGGAAAAGATCCAACCCATCGAAGACGTGACCGGCCTCACAGAGCTCTTGCAAGCCCCAGATCACACAGACGAACCAGTGACTGTTGTCAAAACCACTAGGATGCGCCGCCAGCAGTCTCCACAACCAGGACCAGGCATCCTGCCATCAAGCAAGAAGAGACAGCTCAAGGCACCGGCAGGGAAAGCGGACGGAGAGGAACAGCCGTTGGTGCTCAGAAAGTCCGCGCGGACGGGGAGAAGCACGCGCGCTCATGGAGAACCAGTAGATGGTCATAAAAACGTCATTGTGTGTGAGGGCGCTGCAAAGCCGAAACTGGGCCCTGCAGACAACACAACGGGCAGCAAGCGTCTGCTAAGAGCAGGTAAGGGAAAGGCCCCAGCCCTGGAAGGCCCAGCCGGCTGCAAAGAGCTCCTCCAAACCGCAGATCCAGACAAGGATCAGGGCAATGATGCTGAGAGCATTAAGCGGACTCCAATGCAAAGACCAGACAGAAGAGAACCTGTGAGGACATCCAGAAGAGTCCTCAGGGCCCCTCACGTGAAGCCCATGGATGACCTGACAGGCAGCAGAGACCCTGTGAAATCACAAAGTAAAAGCAGTGTTTCCCGGTCCCCCAAGAGGAAGCGTGGGAAAGATGGGACTGTCCCAGGAGGGAAGAGGCTGCGTTCTACGATGTGTCCACAGGACACTGCCCTGGAGACGCCACTGCAGAAGAGGCAGGGGACAGCTCCCAGAGAGAGCTGTGAACCGCCAGAACCCTTGATCACAAAGAAGAAAAGTCAGAGGGTTTTGGCAGGAAGGATTGAATCCGTGGAAGATCTGCCCAGCAACAGCGTGAGAACTAAAAATAAGGGACAACAAGCAGAAGCCGTGACCTCTCCCGAGAAGGTAATGGTAGATGTCCCATAATCATTAGCTGTGGTTTTGGATGGGTGTTCTCCATTTCTGTGTAATATTTGGCATAGATGGTGTGGAGCCTGAATTTGTGTGGACATCCTTCCCAAAGGGGTCCGCCATGAACAGTGAATAATTGCAGACCCTCCTGAAGAGCCTATTGGGGATTTACAGAAAACAGACTCATTTGGGGAAATAATGAGCCCAAATTATCACTACAGAGTTTGAGATCTCCCTTGGGAACTGAATGAGTAGTGTTCATCTTCGAAGGTGTGAGGCATTGCGCAGAAAAAACGCGGGCAGTTCAGCCTGTGTTGTTCAGACGCTGCAACCAGGAGTTCGGGTAGAAGTCGCATGTGTGTCAGAGTTTAAATGCTATACGTGAGGGTGGGGGTGGGGTCCTGAGAAGAACCTAACTGTCACCTGTCGAGATTGTTGGATAGAGAGGTTACTACTGCATAGAGAGATGTTTGTAAACTTCTAGAAATTGAGATTTTCCTGTTCTGCTTTAGCAATGATTGTTAAAGCATATATGATATTATGACTGAAATTTATACCAAATTCCTTAATTACGGTTTATTGGTAGAGGTGATGCTATCTCCATAGGAACAAAGTGAAATTCTTAGATTATTAGCATCTAAGAAAGTTCATGTAAAATGTTCAGCTGAGTTCACCTTTGAGTTCTCTTGTGACTTTTTTTCCATGTTGAAGTTTGAGCATCATTGACATTTTGTGGTTGTCTGTTGACTTTTGTAGGGAAGGTCCCTGCGCTACAGACACCCAAATAAAACCAGTGCCGCAGAGCGAAGTCCTGAGTTTCTTGAATCAGCAGAAAAGATTAAAGTAAAGAGGAATGAAAAAAAGGCCCCGAACACCTCCCGAGAGGTGAAGCTTCAAACTCTGGAAGATGGAGCCAAGAATTCTGCATCTGGGGGCCAAGTCCACGAAAGGAGAACATGCTTGAGATCCGGAAGACAGAGTACGAAGCCCTTGCCAGATGCAACCGAGGAGAAAGCACGGGAGAAAAGTGTGGAAACCCACGTGGTGAAGAAGACTCAGGAAGAGAAAGAAGGACCCAAACGTTCGGGCTCCACGTGTTTGAGATCCAGAAAGAAGACAGTCCCTCCTACAGGGGACACTTTGGAGAAGGAGTCCAAACAGAAAGTCACTCGGAGCACCAAGAGATCTGCCGAAAATGTTAAAAAGGCAAGTAATGGACTGTTTCTCTTTTGAATGAGCCTAGAGCACCTTGATATAATTTTTGCCCCATGTTGCAAAAGCATACAAAACCCATTATATATCATAACACGCCGCCCACTCCCAGTTACACCAACTCACAAAGCATGAACCTAAAGCAGATCTTTCGTCTTTGTAGCTGTATTTAGTTAAATCTGTCTTGAGAATTCCCATTTCCGGTGGTTCACTCACATTATGAAGACATCGTTCAGGAAGAACAGAAATGTATTTCATTAGTGCCCTCTGACTGCTTCTTTTTTTTTTTTTTTTTTTTAGCTGAGCCATCCTGCCACCTTTTGGCAGCTCAGCTTGGGCCGAGCATCGAACCGCTGTTGCTCAGAGCTCACACTCTTGAGTAAGCTCTTAACCAACTGAGCCACTCGGCCGGCCCTCTGACTGCTTCTTACACACCCCGTACTGACATTCCAGGCAGATGTCTTCAGTCTCCTGTTAGTTCAACAAAACTTAGTAAGGCGGAAAGGTGGTCCTGTCTGGATGTCCAAGGGGCTCCTTTCAAACGCTAAATGAATGAAAGCTGAGTGTGTCCCTTAAGGCGCCCAGTACTTCCTGTTATGAGTTCCAGGGCTGTTCTTCCACTTTTCCCAAATCAAATACTGTTAAGTTAATGGACGGTAGGTGCTACCAATATGTCAGCTTCAGCAGCAAGCCAGCTGTGATTCACTGAGGAAATCCCAAAGCATGATTAAATTCAGTGTTCTGGGAAATCCTTGATTTTGCTAGTTTAAAAAGAAAGAGGTTGAACTTTTCGTGAGTGGGCTAAGTTGGCTTCTTAGCACGCGTTAGAGACTGCTGGGGGCCAGTACTCCAACAACAGCCTGTGTGAACTGACTGATGAGTGATTGTCTGGTACGGTGCCAACTGCAAAGGCAGGAGACATTTGTTTATTGTGTGCTGGGATAATGGTGATGGCACCGGCGTCAGTCCACATCTAGGGTCCCATCGAATGTCCCCGCTGCCCTTAGAGTCATGCACTAACAGGTATAGAGCAGGTGACTGGTCCCAAAGCCAGAATGAGGTACCCTCCCCAGCCCTTCATTAGCTCGTGTACTTACCTTTCTGTTGTCATCCGTATGCGGGTTTCACACTTTCCTGCCTTCTGAGAGAGGACACAGTTTCCATGGACCTTTTCCTGAGAGTTCAGTCATCTGACCATTTTGCGCTGCCCTGTAATGAGGTGACACCTTCAGTGACACCTTCAGTCCATATTCAAGCGTTTCAGGTCATTTACACTGAAACTCAGCTTTAGGTTTTGTAATTCTTGCCCTTGTGTTTTTCTGAGCTCCCCCTCCCCACACCCCCACCCCCGCCAGTATTACAAATCACTTGATAAAGTCGTTGGTGGGAGCTGCTCTAAAGTGCCCCACGCCACATGAGCCTTTTCTGATGGGCTGTTGAGCTGGGGGACTGTGAAGTGAGCGCTCCTACACCTGGCCGCTCATCTGTGAGTAGGGTGCAGACACCCAAGGCTTTGGGGAGCTGGTTCTGAAAGAGCAGGTCATCCTGGCTTTTTAGATTTTATCTAAATGTCTGGATGGATGAGCCTCTGCCCTTCCCTACCTTTGGAGCTCACACAGCAGATGGCCTTAGGTGACACTCGTGCTGTTGACTGACTGTCCTCTTGACACACCCAGGCTGTTTAGAACACCCAAAGGATTTCCTCCTCATTCCACAGCTGAAATCATCTTTTCTGAGTAGTATTTTTTAATTATTAAAAACGGGTATTGGGGTAGAAATCTTTTTTTTAAATTATGTATTAACTTAAAAATAGGTTACAAACTTTTCTATCAAAAGATAAAATGTTTAAGTTTAAAAAAACCAAATAGTAAAAGCAGCTTAAAGAACAAAAGTAACTTTCACAGGATATATTTAAAAACTCATTTCCAACCTCAAAATTGATTTTCCAGAAAGGATCTCCCCTAGTTTAAGGATTTGGGTTTTTGCAGAGCAGAGTTGGTTAAAAAAAATCATTCTTTTAAGTGACTTAAAGGCTGTATTTTTCTTCCCAAACAGGAGGATGATGACGTGTGCATCAAGAAGCTAAGATCCAGAAGGCACTGAGGCAGTGAAGATACTTAAGAAGTTTCAGAGGGAAAAAAAGTAGTAAATTTAGTGCTAAGTTTGAATACAATGTTTGCTGTAAATTTAAAAAGAAGTTCTGTAAATAATGTTATCTGGGTGTTTAAGGGAACAAAGCTTAAAATTTCTGGCTATTAATGGTCTATTCCAAACCCCCACAGGGAAGTTAATGATAAAACTTCAAGACTGGAGTAGGGGTGGGG
>NW_017731435.1:3691924-3695215 GCF_001890085.2 Hipposideros armiger
TGACAGCAGTTTACACATACACTCACAGCCCTGAGTGAGAGTAGGGGTGGTGGGGCGGGGTGGGTGGAGTTTGGGCCCAGGTATGGCCTTCACCTTTGCCAGATGAAGGCCTGAATTGGGTCCCTCCGGGTAGGTCCCCAGTCCCCAGGCTCTAGCACTCACATTGTAAATGCTCTGTGTCTGTCCTTGTCCCGGGGGAATCTGAAAGGCAAGGGCGTCGTTCCTCACACCCCAGCCTGGCCAGCCACTCAGGAAGCTTTAGGGATGCACAAATGAAGAGATGAATGGAGTTTACGAGATGCATCTTTGATGGGGGAGGCATGTATGTGGCCCACAACCGTCGTCTGCCAGCCCTATCCTCAGTGTCCTTATCACTTAAGGGGATAAAAGTGTGACGTGGAGGATGGCTTGTGACCCCATCTTCGGGGTACAGAGATTACCACGTTTGAGGACTGCCTAGTGGCTTGCCTTTGTCCCTTTGAGAATATTTGTCTGAACTAGGACTGTTCTCACCTGAGAAGGCGCCTGCCCAGCCATCGGCCAGGGCGCCGCTCGATTCTGTACCCCACCCCCCTTAGTGTCCGGCGCTTAGTGTCCCACCGTTACCCTTTCTGAGCCTCCTGCTGGATGTGCTCCCACCTAGGCTGTTTCTGACTGCACCTGTCACCCTACTTTGTGCCCAGCACCACACCGTGCATGGGAAGCGACACAAGCCACCCTAAAATGAGGCCATTTCTGACAGCGGCAGAGCAGGAGGGTCCTCGGCCCAAATGTGCGTCTCGCACTTGCCAGCCAGCGCCTCCTACATCCCTTCCACTCCACACCCGCATGTCCAGCTAGCCGCTGGCATCTCCACTCCAATGTTCCACTGGGTCCTTCTGTCCCTGCTCCCTGAGTCAGAAAATCGCACACCCTCCATCCAGTCACCTTTCGGGAATCCCCACTTACATGCCTTGCCAGGTTGAGAGGATAGAAGACAAAGGGTGGCTGTCCCCTAGACTGTGAGCTTCAGTGACAGGCTGTGCCCCTGTCTGTCCCGTGTGCCCCCATGTGTGGTGTGGAGCCGGGTTCACATAAAAATAAACGTGCTGAGTACGAATCTAGGCGTGTCTGAATCAGTGGTTGTTGCTTTTGCTATTTTGACTGCCACCGGGGAGGCCTGTCCCGTGTTGCCTAAGATTCTGTCCACAAAAGAATGTCCTGCCGAAGAACAAGTCTTATAAGAGTTTTCTGAGCCAAACTGGTGACAGTTGCCAGGAAGCAAAACCTCAACGGATGAAGACAATCGCTCTGGAGAAGGGCAGTTTGGCAGCTTATTTTATACATCGGAATCAAAGGAGGAGACATAAGGAGGGTTACATGAAATCCACGGGTGGTAGATGAAGGGGTGGGAGAAAGCCAAGTGGGGAAACCGCTGGGATTGGATAGAAAGGATCATGGAGACGCACACTTCTTTCACACTGGTGGGTACAGGATAGTTAATAAACATTTACAGCACATAGAGACGGTATGTGGACAAGATAACAATGAGGGGTTCTGTGGTCTGCTCTGGTGGTAGGTTGTGCCCCGAGGGGTCTGGGAAAGGAGGTGACACTGACATTCCAAGGGTCTGTCATCTTAGATGCAAAATGACGATAGACAGGCTGATCAAGGAAGCTGGACCTAGGACGTGAGTTCCCACAATGACCTGCTTTAAGTTAGGAGTTTTTATGTTCAGACCATCCTATGTGGTTAATTTCAGTCTCTGAGTTTGTAGGGCCTGCCATGCTGGCCTCCCCTTGTCAGGTTTAGCGTGTGGCCCCTTTTTCATCTATAATCCTAAGGACAAGTGACAGGTTGAGGGAAGGCTTTAGGATGGGGATGGGTGGCACTTAAGAGGCTCCACAGGGCAGGTGACAGTAGAGCTGGGTGAGAAAGGGAGAGTATAGGAAATGCAGCCTCATCAGGAAAGATGTTTTAGGGGCCGGCTGTGTGGCGCGATGGTTAAGAGCTGGCTTGGGACCCAGAGGGCCCCGGTTTGGATCCCACATATGAGGGCCAGTGACACTGCCCTCTGCAGCTGAGATGCTGAACAACAGCTCAACCTGGAGCTGGGCTGCTGTGAGGCGACGGCATAGGCTGCAGCCCCTGTGGCAGTGGGTTGCCATGGGCTACCGTGTGTAGCCAGCGGCCTGCAGCCGCTGTGAGCAGCTGTCCAGAAGCCGGCGACTGATCTGCCTCGCCCGGGAAGAGCGCAATGATGGTGCCAACTTGGGCCAGTGAAGCAAAGTCCTCCACAACTAGACTGAGGAACAGATAAAAGATAGCAACTTGTCTGTCCCCCTTCCCCCAATTCCCCAATAAAAATCTTTATTAAAAAAAAAAAAAGATGCTTTATTGGAAGGTATCAGTCATAAATGTGTCACACTCAGGTAGGCTAAATTCAAGAAAATGAGAATAGGATTTTTCTATGATTAAGTTGTTCTGCCAACACTTCTGATTTAGTAGTAATTAGGAACCTTGCATACAGAAAATTTTCAATTAGCAGTATGCCTGGGGAATGGAATATACTGGTTAATTAAAAAACCCTTTAGGGTTCAATTCCAACCCAAAATATCACTGAACTATATCAGTGTATTTGCTCACCTTTGCGAGTACTTCAAGAGTGCAATAAGGGCGGTTTTCATCGTGCAGTGTTAGTAGGTGCTGGGTTAAAAGGGCTCATTCAAGGGCTACGCAAGTGTTTAAAAACATTCACAGGACGCAGCCTTCACTTAGCATCTTGGGGGGGAACACCGGACAGAATTCGTAACCAATTCAACCAGACCAATGTGTTTGAGAACGGGCCGCAGGAGATACCTACTTGCCATGTGGTCTGGTAACTTCTCTGAGCCTCAGATTGCAAATGAGTAACGTCTGGGATGAAACGTTCTCCAAGCTTCTGGGTGATCCGGCTGCCGCAGCCTCCGTGACTTTCCTCACTATTTCTTACCAGCCCACTGGTGCCTGCCTCAGGCAAGACCCACCAACACGCACACATGCACACACTAGCACGGGGGGAAGGGCCCCGTCACACCTGCAGCCCAGGTGAGGTGCCACTTACCTAAGGAACCTGCAGACGGACCCACGAGAAAAACCCAGTAAGTAAAGGGCCCCGGAGTGCAAACTGTATTTCCCTGCAGGTGATTTTTTTTTATTTAATTTATTTTGGAGAGGGAAATACCGTATTTGCCGGCGTATAAGACGATTTTTTGGCCCTGAAAAATATGCCTCCAAGTGGGGGGTCGTCTTATACGCCAGGTACACTTCAGA
>NW_017731435.1:3696167-3717571 GCF_001890085.2 Hipposideros armiger
GCTGCTGATGCCTGAACGGTATGTGGAATGAAGTGGGCGGGCATCGGGAGGCCACTATGGCACGGGGCAAGCATTATGGGCAGTCTATCTGAAGTGTACCTGGTGTATAAGACGACCCCCCACTTGGAGGCATATTTTTCAGGGCCAAAAAATCGTCTTATACGCCGGCAAATACGGTACATTTCAGAAGTCCTAAAGTGACCTGTCTGTACAAATCAATGCTTACCTCTTAATGAACGTCTTGTCTAAAAGAACTTAAGGCACAGGAACAAATAAAACGAAGAGATTTCACTGAAGCAGGAGACGCAGGCCAGGAGTCAAGTAAAGGTTTACCTTTGCATCAGAATGTTAGACCTTGCAATCTGCATATACAGAGCATTCAGCAACGTTCACTGGCATTATGATCAGAGCAAGATCAAATTATGAATGTCATGAAAGAAAACACGATGGTTGAAACTGGAATACATACTTGTATTATAGAGATTGCACATAAATTAAACAGGACTTAGTGAAACCAAAGTATCAGTCATCATTTAAAAAAAATAACACGGGCATGTCTCTTAAGTGCCAAAACAGAGGTGTCAGGCTCCTTTTAAAAAGGTCTTAAAAACACATAAAAATACCTTTTAAAACACAGGTATGCATTCTTTATTGGAACAGCACACGGAGAGAGAGTTAAGTGGGTCACACGGTGACCGAGAAAGCACGGAGATCAGAGTGGCAGTCTTCTGATCGCTATTTGGCATTTGACTGCAACTGCATGCGACAAAAATGGGAAAGGAAGAATGACGGAGTCAGCCGGCGCTGTCTGGCTTTGTACAACGGACGCTGACCCAAGGGGAAGGGGAGAGCAACAGTCCAGGGTGCACGACGGAAGCGTGAGTCCCCGAGAGCTCACGAAGACTGTTGGAATTGGGCGTGGGGGTGGGCTTGGCAGAGGCCCCGAGGCTGCAAACAGGGCCACCAGGAAAGGCAAGCACTGTCCCCGCCTGGGGAGGGGAGCCTATGTCCAAGGGACAGTGGCTTCTGTGTTGTTTCCGGAACTGGAAGGGCCAAACCAGGTCACCTGCAGAGGACACAGGTGGGGGGAGGGCCCAGGGGGCAGAAGTGCACATGAACAGGGCCCTTTCGCAGAGCGCTCTGAGACGTCTGCCTCAGCTCCATACACGAGATGCCAGTTAGGACATTGAAAGGCGTGGGATTCTGATTAAGGCTCTTAGATTGGGACCCAAATCCATGTCCCTTAACTTTAACCTCCCAAATAAATGATGAGTTGCTTTCATCACAAGCAGCCAGCTGTGTCTCTAGGATTGGTGCTGAACGACAGCTCCGGTCTCTCTCTTCTCCTTTTGTCAAAGACAGGCTTTGGGCTTGGGGTTTTAACAATGAAAGCAGACGGGGAGAATTGGCAGGTCCTGCAAAGCTCCCTCCGTTTTCCTCTTCCACCCAAGCGCGTGCTCACCGTGCTGAGGTGAGCGGGACGCGCTCAGCAGCGTGTACCCCAGGGCCGCAGCCAGGGGTGATGGCCGAGGTCACAGAGTTGTGCTTTTGTCCTTCCAGTGGGCTGCCTCCTCTGGCCCTTGGGTGGGGCTCAGGGGTGCGGCAGAAGCTTGGTTACCTGTGAGCCTTTCATCAGAACCTGGCCTAACCCTGGGGGTGCATCTGTGACCACTGGGCACGAACTCAGGAGAAACAGCATAAGAGGGTGCCACCAGTTATCACTGGCAATGTCACATAAGGCCTTTCTATCTCTCTTAAAAAGCAAAAACTGTACGACAAAAGTCCATGGGAAATGCTTTCAGCGTTAGACCAGATGTCTTCTTTCTTATATTGTGCTCATCTGCTAGGTACCTAAGGGCCACTGTGACTAACTTAAACTTTACTACATTCATCCCTTCCCCACTTTTTTTTTTTTTATCCCATAAGCCAATTTTATCTGGCAGTGGGACCATTATTACCCAGTGTCAAAGGTCTCAGTAGTATTTCCATTCAAAAATAAGTTAGCCTTTAAATTAAGGAGTTCTTTTTTTTTAATTAAATATTGAGGAGTGGGGCTTTTAAAAAACTGTATAAATCTAGATTTTAAGATTTCTTTTCTTACAAACAATCTTAGCTTTTACAAGAGATATTTAAATACCAAAATGCTTCTCAGAAAGTTGAAAGCATTTGCCTGTGGTTGTCCTGCTGTTTCCACCAGGTGTGTGCTCCTTGCTTCTGTGGGGCTGGCTTTTGGCTTTATGGGCACATTTGCAAGGGGAAGTGGTTTGGGGCTGAGCCTTCGGGATAGCCCCGCCCAGCAGGGCAGCGCCGCAGCTGTGGCCCAATGGGAGGGGAGAGTGAGAAATACGGGCGGTTTGATCCTCAGCGGGTTTTCCCTGAGCCGGTGCCCTGGGAGCGCAGCACCCATAGCTGCTTTTGCTGTCCCCAAGGCCTTGGCCTTTACATCTCCTCTTATCTAGCCTAGATGGCAGGGGCACAGCCTTGAATAAATGCATTTTTAAGTCTCACTATAGAGTCACCAACTACTCTAATAGAGTTCTAGACCTGGATTCAGGTTGCAAAGTCCTCTCTGATTTTTAAAATGTAAAGGTAAACCACGTGGGTCGAGACTCAGACTTTGCAACATCCCCATTTACATTGTATCTTCGGGAATAGTGTGCCTTCCAAAAACTGCTGCTCAGGGCTGTGAAGTCAGGGCTGTAAAGAAAGTCAATTTTCAGCTGATTGCTGAGTCCTCCACTGCTTTCTACTGAACGTTGAGTATTTTGCATAAGCACATTTGGCATATTAAGATTTATAACATTTAGAGGTGCTGAATGTGTGAAATTAAGTGATATGAATCTAATGAAAAATTAAAGTATTTACTGATATTAGCAGAAATATATATGTTATGGGATATTATTTGACCTTAATACATAATTCCAGTTTTTAAAAGGGGTATTTAAGATGTAACAACTTTACAGCAGGTGGCGTTTAAAGCATAACAAAATATATACAAAGAAATTAGGGAGGATATTAACATCAATTGTGAAATAAATTAACATGATTTTTTTTTTTACAAAATATACTGACCATTAAATTAAAAAATATTTTAAGGCAGAAATTTTCATTTGAAATTAGCATAATCAGAAAATATATCAATAAAATCTTGTACCACTTTGTAGCAGAATTCATACTGTTCCTGAAAAAGAAAACCAAGAATGCATTAAAATGATATTTTTTAAAAAGTCTGAATAATTTAATTAGGAAACACATTCCAAAAGAAGACAGAAAAAAGCCTGACTATTTATTAAAATACCGTCTATCCTCCTGCATGTAAACTCCTGTTACATAATTTAGTTTGTAGGCATATGCAAATTTCCAAATAAAGCTGTTTTTGCACACAGAACATGTCAATGTTTAGTTTCAGCTTGGCTTAGTGTATTTTAGAACAGTCTTTAACTTTAGAACAGAGGAAAGGGTCTTTAGTTTTCATATTTAAATTGGAAAACTATTTTTGCACTGAAAAAAATCAGAGTACTTAACAGCACAGGTGATACCACATAATACCATTGCCGCTATGACAAACTTGCAGACTCTGGAGGCAGACAGACTGGGTCTGAGTCTCATTCTGACACTTAGGATCTTGGGCAGGTGACAACCGTCCCACGTGGGGCTGATGGCAGAATGTTCCTTGTGAACACAGCGGACACAAAGATCTGGTGAGGACGAAATGGTAGGTGCGTGTGGAGCACTTGGTCCCACAGCCCCGACACCAGACGGTGGTTATCAGTAATGACGGCCCTGGCGATCCTTTGTTCACTTGCTCACCACTTAGTGTGTGCCGGGCATTAGGCTAGGCGCTCACTTTCAAAGTCAGCTTCCAAATGCTCTGTCAGACTATGTCACCAGGCCAGAGAGCACAGACCTGAGCCAGAAGACCCCTGTGTGGGCAGCCTCCCAGTAAGGGGACTGACAGAAGCCACAGTCAGAAAGCGCAGGTTGGAGACAGGAGGGTGCTCGGAGCTAGATGCTCCTGGAGATATGCAATATTGGCCAGACCAGGTGATTTACGAGAGAGCTGAGAGCCGGGCGCCCCTAACAAACCACAGAGGCATTCGGATTCAGACGAGAGAGGCTCTGTGCTATAGTTCAGGGGGCTGCCTGGCCCAGGCACTGGGGGTTCGGGTGGGGGTGGGGGCATATTCAAAGCGAATTTGCACAGCCACTCTAAAACAGGTGCCATCAGCCCACAGGTTAAGGAACTGGAGAGGAAGGAGCCTGTCGAAGTTCACAGAGCCACGCGGGCATCCAACCAAGGAGCTGGGATGACAACCTGAAGCCCAAGCGTCAGAGGGTCCCCTCGGCTCATCTTTCATACATGACCGCCGGCCGCCAGGACTAGATCTAATGGCTCTGCCTGGGGGAAGCCTGGAGGAGGCTTCAAAACAGTCAGGAAAGAAACTGAAAACAGTCTGGCTCATATTGAAAGACTGATTTTTGTCTTGAGGGGGGCCATATTTATTATTATTGCTGTGATCTAGAAAAATCTTCCATATCTTCCATGGAATGGTCGTCTGCCTGGCGATGCCCTTAGGAGGTGGTGGCTGTTGGGAGGCAGACATACGCACTAGGATGAATTGGGGACCTCTCTAGCACCCTCCAGAGCCCCAGCAGGAAGAAGCATGGGGACTGGGACGGGGGCTCTGTGGAGAGCCGGGGGGTCCTGGGCATGATTTCCTCCCATTCTTTCCCACACTGCTCTCCAGGTGAGCTTCCCAGTCACAGCCTGAAGGCGGGGGGTGGGATGAGGGGGAGCCAGCAGGCACCCAGTTTCCTTCTCACCCGGTGGCTCTCAAACCTGTATTCACTGGTGGCTCTCAAACCTGTATTCACTTTGGGTCCCCCCCCCAGGGGGCTTTACATATGCTGATGCCTGGGTCCTACCCCAGAGATTGTTTAACTGGTTTGAGGGGCAGCTTGGCCGACTGGGGGGACAGGCTCAGCTGATTCTAGCTGCTGTGCTTCCCCCACGATGAGAATATGAGAAGGTCATGGAAGGGCCCTCCTTCCACCCGTCTCTGCCTGCCTGAGTCAGAATCCTGTTGGGGAGAAGATGAGAGGGATGGGTGGTGTGGGGGGCGGACAGCGGGGGGGGGGCAAAGACAGGAAGCCTTGTGGGAAATGAGTTCTAACAGTCTTTGCAATTACACTTGCTGGTGTCCGACTGTCAGGTTTGGGGAGGAGGTGTCTCTTCTGAAAATGCGAAAGTGTGTGTTTTCACCACGGAAAGAAAGAGAACAGAGGCCAACTGTGCATCATGTGAATTCCTTACCTGCCCTGCCTCGCCTCCCCCCAGCACAGTATCCGGAGGTTGAATGAGACCCAAAAAGTAAAACTGTCCGAATGGAATCGGGTGAGAAAGTTACGAGTACTAGGCTTATGAACGTCAATGGTGCGTTTGAACTTAGTAACAGCACCGTGCTTTCATGTATGTTGGAATCTGGTAAAATAGTTCACTTTGGGATATTGTCAGTGTTCTGTCCCAGAGGTCTTAGTAACTGAAAGTCACGGGCGAGCCCCTCCTCCTGCGTCCTGGCCAGGGGACGGATCCCAGCCAGACTCAAAGAAGGAAGGGGGCCTGGAAAGCTTTACTGTGAAAAGCTCCAGTTAGCTCTTTCCCTTGGGGATTTACGTCCCACCCTCCCCAGGTACCTTTAATGAAACATCCATCAGACGCAACATGAAATAGTTCTCCACTCATCCCTATCAGTCAGCTTCTTACCACGGTTTGCACCATGTGCGGCCTCTGGAGCCGTAAACTCTTCACAGCTTGGAACACGTCCAAAAGCCCCTCTGCCTTGACTCGTTCCAGAATGTTGCTGAGTGCTATGAAGGTACCTGTTCGGCCCGCTCCAGCACTGTGGAGAGAAGGGGTTTAGAGAAGCAACTGGCGGGTGGGGACGCGAACCAGGCGCCTGCCCTAACCCCGGGCACTGGTACCGAAGCACCATGGTCGGAGCTGCGATTCCTAACAATCATTTACACATTTACACACAGCTTAGCTTTTGACCAAGAGGCAGCAACATAAAGCTCCTAAAACGCTCGCCTAATCACAGCACACAGGTATCTCCTGAGGGGGATCAGAACCCACTGTAACCATTTCCTGTGTCTTCCTGGTGTACCCCAGTTCTCAGAGTGCGGCACCCGACTTGCAGCATCACCACTGCCTGGGGACTTGTTTGAAATGCAAAGGCTCCCGGTTCAGGTCTAAAGAGAGGCAAGGAGGCTGACTCCAGGCTCCTGCCCCTGCAGTCACCTGTCCCCGCAGTCACCTGTCCCCTGCAGTCACCTGTCCCCGCAGTCACCTGTCCCCTGCAGTCACCTGTCCCCGCAGTCACCTGTCCCCTGCAGTCACCTGTCCCCACAGTCACCTGTCCCCGCGTCTGCCCTGTGAACCTTTTCACCTGTGTATCTCTGGTGCCCAACTCAGGCTGGGTCTTTGGAGGCAGAACACAAAGGAACTCATTACTGGTTTGTTCTAAGTGACATCTACAGGGCACCAGGGACTGAAAACGGAGGCGTATGCTCCCCATGCTGACCCTGCCATAAGTGCACCCAGGCGGGTCCCAGGCAGGTAGCCCTCCTGCGGTGCTGAGTCAGCAGCACTGACTCATTTCCTCATGCCCAGGGGAGAGGTCGGGAGAGGCGGGACTTCAGGCAGAGCCAGAACAATCTTTCAAAACGAACACAAGTACCTTGAAGTTCAGAAGTGGGTTTGTCCGAGCTGTGCATGGTGATTTTTTTTTATGATGACTTAAAATGTGTGTTTGAACCACCTTCTAACTCCTCCCACCAAGTGCATTCTGCACGTACGCTAAGATGACATTTAGGCATTTACGGAAAGTTAAGAACTGTGTACGTGTGTAAGAGAAGGTCAACGCCGGGAGCTTCCGCGGCTGCGAGCAGTGATGCGGGTGGGCGTGGGCGGGCCCGCCTGCAGGGGGCGCTCACCTGCAGTGCACGGTGATGGGGTGATTGCCCGTCTGCTGTTGCTGCTTCTGCACGGCCGCGATCAGGTCGATCATGCCTTTGCCCTCGGCCGGGATGCCGATCTCCGGCCAGCCATGGAAGTGGAACTGGCGCACCACGCGGGTCTGCTCCTCCTGGCGGGCCACGGGCTGCGGGGGCGGGGGGAAGGGTGCCTCAGTGCTGCCTGGTCCCACAGCCGTCCTCCCAGAAACAGGCCCCACCGACACCTGCCCTGCTCCAGACTCGGGACATGGCTTGGAGCTCCCCGGGGCCTTCGGTGGTTGGCAAAGCCCCCACCTGGCTGGCCTGGGGGTCCCGGTCAGGCTGTTTGGAAGCTGTGGTCACACTGAAGCAGAGGCTGGCAGTGTTTTCTTCTGGCGCTCCCAACAGACCCCGCCAGCCTCCCCTACCAATCCCCGGCAGCTTTGCTTGAGAGAACAGGCACATCTCTTTCTTAAAAAGCCAGGACCGCACATGCCCCTTCAAGGCTTGAGATGAGCAGTTACTGAGTCTAGTGGCCTTGGGTCATTCTGCAGCTGGTGTGGAGGAGACATCTTTGGGCAAGCGGGGTTTCTGCTGTGCTGACCGTCCTGAGCTCAGAACCAAGTCCCACAGATGAGTCACCTTACCTATGACTACTGACCCACAGAGCTCCCATGCTTTGCCAGGGAGCAGAGCCCAGGACCCAGTGGGGACTGACAGGGCCCCTGGCCAGGAGGCCTCTGTGGCTCCATCCATCCCCTTTATGCCTCCTGCCCCCGGCGACCATCGTTTCTCCTGAGTGGGGAGTGGGCGGAAGTGGCCTCTTGGAGCTGCCCATTCTGCTCCCCTATCCTTGTCCTCCAGCAAGGAGACAGGTGCCCTTGCAGGTCCGAATTTTACAGGCAGTTGGCCCCACGATAACATGGCTGCCTGTTCACTGCACTGATCACTGATGCTAATGTGAGGCTCCGGAAAGGTCTGGTGTGAGGACAAGCAGGATCCGAGGGAGGCAGCCTGAGCTCTGTCCACAGTTGACAGCGTTACGGCAACAATACCTGATTGAAAGTGACCAGGAAGTCTCGTATGCTGATGGCTTCAGAAAGGGTATCGCTCTTTATTTCGATGGTGATGTCTCCATGAGTCACTGAGCCCTCTGTTGGCCAATACTGGTAACATTTATCCTTGGGGGATAAAATAAAATGTTAAGTCTTGTAATACATAATTCGCTGCCAGCATTTGAAACTATATGATACAGAATTGCTCTCAAGCCATTTAACGCATTTCATCTGACCAAGAAAATAACATGAATATGAATACGAGTGCCCATTAATGCCTGTTGACCAAGCGAACAGAATAGAGTCCAGAAACGGATGTGTGTATTTGGAAGTTTGATACAGGATGGAAGCGACCTGACAGAAAGGAGAGATTATTCAAAACACAGAGCTGGAAAAATCGGTGTTCTTTGTGGGGAAAAAATGAAACTGGGCCCCTAGCTCACACCCTACCCTGGCTGATATGCATGAAGACCTTATTCATGTTACAACATGGTTAAACCTTGAAAACATTGTGCTAAGTGAAAGAACTCAATCTAAAAGGCACACTGTGTGATTCTGTTTATATGAAACGTCCAGAAAAGGCAAATCTATAGGGTCAGAAAGTCATTTGTGGTTGCAGGGGCCGGGGGAGGGAGGAATGGGGAGCGAGTGTTCATGGTTTGGGGTTTCTTTTTCGGGTGATAAAAATGACCTGGAATTAGCGGTGACATTGCACAATTCTCTGAATATACTAAAGACCACTGAATTGTATCCTTTAAAAAGATGAATCCTATGGTATGTGAGTTATATCTCAATAAAGCAGAAATCAAAGCACAAACTCAGGGTCATGGTGTCATGTTGAGGGAGCACCTAGATAGAGGTACGTTATTGACAAAAGTTTGACTTTTCAGTTAGACGATGGGTTTACGAGTACTTATTTTGTTATTAAATATATATATATAATACAAGAAGGCCATGGAAGGATGACTGGGGAAAAGAAGAGGCACATTTAACTCATCCAGATCGACCAGGACGATCTCAATTAGGTACACACATCAATGCCTCTGTGTTTATGTCTTGAAAAAAGTGAATGAATGTCTTTTTCTTCAGTGAGTTGTGATCAAATGTGTATTTGTGGCAAGCACAAAATGGTGGAATCTGAAGGCAGGCTAAATAAAATGGGGGCTAAGAACAAGAGAGAACGGGTGAGAGGAAGCCTTGTGCATCCCCCGTCCCAGCTCAGTACTGAGGCTGGCGAGACATCACAGTGAGCAGCTCCAGCCACGTCAGGCCGGCTGGACCTCGGCGCGCGCCAACTGCCCCTGCAGCCTGGGCTGGGCGGCACCCTCACCTGCTCTCTCTCCTGGACCTCCGTCAGCATCACGATCGTGTGGCACTTCCACTCCCAGACCATTCTCCAGAAATCCTCCACCGTGTGCGCCAGGGGCCCCTGGGTGGCGATGAAATAGTCCTTCTGTCGGTAGCCCTTTAAATGGGGAGCAAACGTTAAAGGCTGACTTCCTCCCTGGTTCCACTGAGTGACACTGGGGAGTTTAGGACAGCTGGGGCCTGACAAGGGAAACCGTTCTCCTGGCTTGGCCTGAGCTAAGCCCCAGGAGGCGCACACCCAGGAAAAGGGCAAGACGCCCACTCTGTCTGAAAGCGAGACACCTCACCTTGAGGTAGTTTGAATGGGGCTTATGAACCACCGCTCGCTTGCAGCTGCCTGGGAACACACCTGGCGCCTTTGATTCTAACATGTCTCTGTGTGTTATGGCTAAGTTAGCAACATGGTGCAAAGAGCCCTGGGCATAGTCAGAGGAAGTGGGTTCAAACCCCAGTTCCTCCACTCAGGCCCAAGTGACCTTTGGCACAGTTTTCTCATCTGCAAACAGAAATTCTAACACACACTCAGCTGCAGTCTTCAGTCCCACCCATTCTTCAGCTAACTCCATGGTGCGTGCAGTTAACACATATAAAAGCACGATACATTACAAGCAGGAAGAAAAAATAGCAAATTACTTGGCAGTATGTCTCTTTGCTAGTTCCAAAGTTCATTATTCTTTTTTTTTTATGCAAGTAATTCTGCTAATGAAATGGTTTGGGTTTCTGGAGGCAGGTCACCCCTTTCTGATTCTGAAAGCGGGTGAATCAGGAGTCTATGATGAAGGAAACACCCGTCTTGCACAGCCCAGCCAGGCCCACGGGACTTACGTCGATAAAGGACGCGTTGATGTAGTCTGTGTATTCCTGACCCCTTTTCATGGAGAGGATCACGCGGTTAAAGTCATCTGCAAAACAGCGCGGTCCTTTAGTTACTGCTGCGCCATCCTGCCTGCCCGCTTTCATTTGTTGCTACAAACTCTCAAAACTTATTAATAAAATCGCTAAGTAAGGGCAGCCCCTCGGAAACTGTACTTCATAAAATAGGGGAGTTAACGTGGCCCAGAGAAGGTGTGTGTTGTCAGGAAAACTCCGACAATAATCCAGTTGTCATTTTCATCGGTCATGCACTGGGGTAAGTCAGGCCAACATGTAAGCGTTACAAACACTACATTTCAGGAGGAAAAGGAATGTGGCCACCAGGCCGGCAACCCAGAGTAGCGGGCCGGGGACACCACGGCCAGAGAAGGCAGGGTCTGAGGCTGAGGAAGTCTTTGCACACAGTCCCCACGCCCTTTCCACGCACAATGTGGCCTCGAAAGCAAGTCTTTTTATGTGCTCGTGCCATGGGCCATGAGTGCTTCGAGGAGACGTCTGGAATGAGGCACTGCCTCTCCTCCTCAAGGCGGGCCCCCTTCGCTCCATGGTTCCTCTGGTCACAGTGGAGTCCATTCCTTGGCCTGTTTCTTGGATTTGTCTTTCTTCCCCACTGGGTGAGTCCCCTGAGTCCCCACCCTGCTTACCGCAGGCAGGCACCCACTCCTTCCAGGCCCTGCCAGGCCGGTGGCCTTCCCCTACCTGAGGCCCTGGCAGGCCACTGTCCTGACTCCGCCCCTGCTCAGTTCGTGCCCACCCCAAGGCCTTTTCCTGGAAGGTCTCAGCTGAGTTCCTTCAGGTCCTGCTGCCTGGCCTGGGCCACAACCACCCCTCTGTGTGAGGGGGTGCTGTGCCTCCGCCCAGGCTTGGGGGAGGACTGAATGCAATTCAGGATCCAGAGGCCCCTGAGTCATGCCTGGAGCAACTCTCCCCTGTTCTAGGAAGTCCCCTCCCCCACCTCTGAGTGCATGTCATAAGCTGCCCACCTGACACACACAGGACTGCCTGGGCCACTCATTTGCTTCACAGGTGGGCGTTCTCTACAGTGCTTGGCAGAGCCCTGAGCCCAGAGGGTGCCCTGCCCTGGCTTACAGAGGTGGGCGGTCAGTGGACAATCAGGGACCCAGGCCACAGGGTCCTCACCCCGCCCACTCCCCCCCACCCCCCAGGCCGCCTTACATGGGATGATCTGAATGACCCTGGCCTTCTTCATGTTCGCCGGCAAGTTGCCCGTCCTCATGTTCTCCTTCATGATCCGGACATTGGTCAGTTTCTGCAGCCGAGATGGACACAGCCACGCAGTTAGAGCGCTAACGTGCCTGAACAAATAAATCCCTCTGCTTTCTACCATTACTGCCCGGGCACCGATAAAGGCACCACCTAGCTTCCATCTCCAGACATTTCCTGGATCTTGATAAATAAAATGTATGTAAGACACATCCCCTGGGGGCTGCGGCTGAGCTCTGAAAGCCTCGAGGTTATTGCTCCTTCCCAAGTCATGGCCTGGGCAGCCCCCTGCTTTCTCTGGGATCAACCACCAGGTCAGGTGATGGAAAGCAGCGCCATTTCAAGGTCGATCGTCATCCTTTGGCGCCAGTGGGCACTCACCCTGAACTCCTCCTCCAGCCCGATCTTGTCCAGGTGCGTGGTGGTGCCCTGCAGCGTCTGCAGGTGCTTTTCCAGGGAGCACACGTCCAGCTCGGTGTCCCCGTAGAGGTAGTACTCCAGTAAGGCTTGGTAAATGAACGTGTACTGCATCTGTGGAGCACAGGGGCGCCCACACCCTCGAGTGCGCCCTGCAGCCTCTGGCCGCTCCGGGCTTGGCAGCTACCAAGTGGTGGTGGTGGTGTGGGGGGGCTTCTCCTCTTTTTGTTTGGGGGCTAAGTTCAGATTAATGGCCATTTACAGTGACTGTACCCGGCCTTGATTAAAGATCACCTAACAGCCAGCATCCCTGAGGACATCCTCCCCTCCCCCCAGGCACCGTCCTGTACACACCAGGGCTGGGGAAGGCTGCTGGCTTTGCTTGGTGAAGTGCACGCCAGGATGAGGGCGCGGCCAGGAAGGCATTACTCACGTCCGTCTGAACCATCTGAGGACGCTGACCGCGGATCCTTGACACGAACTCGAAGACGTCCACCTTCTGCTCCGCGTGCATCATGTCCATCATGGCATCGATGACGATGAAGGTGCCTGTCCGGCCCACACCCGCACTTCAGGGACAAAGAAAGATGCCGCGTCGTGAGTCACATTCCCCTCAAAGCAAAAAATATGCCTGCACACGAGGACTGAAGGGCACGCCCACCCTTAACTGGGAGACTGACATCTCATCACTTAAACCAACCCTTTAAAATTTTTTTTGGCTAATGAAGAGCAAATGTATGGTGAGGCCACCAGAGGGCGCTGCAATCTTAGTAACATGATCACAAGTTGTTCCTTTAACAAGTAGAAACTTTGTTCCAGTCACATCAAAAAGAGCTGCTCATGTGGAATATGAAACAAAAAGCAACAAACGAACTAATAAAGCAAACAAAACCAAACTCATAGATTGAAATAACAGAACGGTGGTTACCAGAGGGGAAGGGGGGTAGGGGGAGAATGAAGTCCATAAAGGGGGTCAAATGTAGTGACGGAAGGAAGTGAGGCTTCAGGTGGTGAGCACGCAACAGCGTACAGAGATGTCGTTATAATCTTGTAAACCTGAGGGCTTTTTAAAATTCATTGGGGTAATAGTGGTTAATAGCATTATGTAAGCGTTGTAGAGAGCCTTGTAAGGTTGTGTGGATAATGTTTCCTCTATTACCAAATGCTGTCTTCTCATTAGCACTTGTGTAATTGGATTAAAAAAAAATTGTCACACTACATAATGGCTTTTCCAGGTTCTTCATAAGAAAAGAGGCCTCACAGCCTGGGTTGGCTGGCCCTTGAGTCAAGGTCACGCCAGGAGGAGGTACCAGGCTGCTACCTCTGGCAGCCTGCCCTCACCTCGGGGCTGACACCAGCTGGTCTTTAGCTTAGGGCAGTGGGTCTCAACCTTCCTAACGCCGCGACCCCTTAAATACAGTTCCTCATGTTGTGGTGACCCCCAACCATGAAATTATTTTCGTTGCTACTCTATAACTGTAATTTTGCTACTGTTATGAATCGTAATGTAAATATCTGATATGCAGGATGTATTTTCATTGTTCCAAATTGAACATAATTAAAGCATAGTGATTAATCACAAAAACAATATGTAATTATATATTGTGAAATATTTATTTCTAATTACAAATAAATGAAATTTTGTCTTGAAGCCGGGTACTCTTATGTGGGAGTATCTGCACATGGGCGGACCCGCCTGGAGACGGATAGAGGAGCGGTGTCTCAGTTCATAAGACCATCGGAAATATGTGTTTTCCGATGGTCTTAGGCGACCCCTGTGAAAGTGTCGTTTGACCCCCAAAGGGGTCGCGACCCACAGGTTGAGAACCGCTGGCTTAGGGTGTCTGCTGAGAGGGCTCCTCCCTTGGGAAACTGCCCTGAATTGATTCCTGGGTTTGGGTTTCCTTTCTTCCCAACATCGTCCCTGTCCCCCTCACCCCCGGCCTCCCCATCTTGTCTGTATCTCCACCAGATGGTGCAGGCCGTCCATATTTGCCTGCCTGACACGCAGGACTCAGTGGGCACACAGATGCGCTCAGCAAACCTTCCTTGAATGAGGAAACCCCCAATGGCTCAGCCTCTATGTGTGGCATCTGCTAGAGCTGCCCGTGGCTGAGCGGGGCTTCCTCCTTCCGCCCCTGCAGCATGGCCCTCTTGTTACAGAGGAAGGAAAGTCATCTTTCACACAAAAGGCTCACAATGGAATGAATGAAGTCCCTCACGACAGCTCTTGCCATAGTCTCCCAAGTGGTGCTGGGACAGACAGCGGAGACCCCCTTGGACGGACGCCCCCTCTGCTCCGCTGTCATGGGGAGAGTAGGTGAAACATGAGAAGCCCTCTGAGGACTCTCAGTTCTTTACAAGGTAAGAGAAAATCCTCAGGAGCACAGCCAGGTAAAGATGCTCTGCCCACCAGGTGTGTGAAGGGGGCCAGAAAAGCAATGATTGGCAGGTTGGGAGGGGCCCTGAGGCATTTCCGGGACCCCTCTGTTCTGGCCCAGGGCGCATGTGGGAGGTGCGAGAGGAGGCCACTTGGCAGCCGGGAAAGGGACCCTGTTGCTCCCCCATGAGAAGTCCAAGGCCAGGCGGTCTTTCTCTGTGGGCCTTCTGAAACCCACTTTTCCACAATCATAGCAGCAGCTGCCACTTACATGGGTGCAAAGCCACCCCCGATGCCAGTCCCGGGCCCCTCCACGGCTGTCCTTCCCATTACAGACAAGGAAGCAAAGCCTGGGGCGGGGGACGGGGGACAGGAGGACAGCCTCGGGGGGAGACCAGGTCTCCAGGACACCCTGCCTGCCTGGCCCTCTCCTGACTGCACCCTCAGCCCCTCTGAGCCTCATGAACTCTTCTAGAATCACTTGCAGAGCTCTTTGTGGAAGCACAGTCTCCATCACTTGCTGGGGGTGACTTGGGGGTCCCTGGAGGCGATGATGGGGAGGCCTAGGGGACCTGCCAGAACCCACTGCCACCATCAACCCGGGCCTTTGGCTTTTGTCTGTTTTAGATATTGAGGTTCCCCCTCATGTGCCATTGAAGAAAGGACTCTGCTACCACAAAATGTGTGGGCTGGGGTGCTGGGTGTCCCTCCAGCTATCATCCTGAGAGGGTCTCCGGGCAGCCACCTCGTAACCCTGCCAGCCCCTCTGCCCACCTTGGTATGGGTCCACTGCTCACGTTCCCGTGAGCGGCCGAGTCCCCCCCCCCCAACCGCTGGCCCTGGGGGTCCTGGTCATACCTGCAGTGGACCACTATGGGCCCTGCGTGGGTGGGGTTGAGCGTCTTCACTTTTTTCAGGAACTTGAGCATCCCGATGGGGGTGAAAGGCACTCCGAAATCGGGCCAGCTGGTGAAGTGCAGCTGGGAGACCAGCCGTGGGGCTTTGCAGCCCTCAGGGAGCTGCTGGGGGGCGGGCACAGGTGTGAGTAGGGACAGCTCTCCCGCTCCCCCTCCCCCAATCTCTCCCTCAGGCTCCCCCACCAGCCAGGCCTTGCAGCCGCGGGCATGCGTGTGTGTGTGTGTGTGTGTGTGCATGTGCACGTGTGTGTGTGCATGTGTGTGTGTGTGTGTGTGTGTGTGTGTGAGGCAGTGGGCAGCCGAATGACAAAGCTCATCTTCTTCCTGTTTTTGCTGAGGCTTCCAGAAAACTCAGACTCATGCTTTGTGATCTAATCAATCACTCCACCTTTGATTCCTGATAACATAACCTTCTGTTTTTGCTATTTCTTTTTTTTTTATATCTCCTAAATTCCTATTTCATCTACCTCATATACAGGCATCTTTATTGAAGACTGCCCTGAAACGTTTTGGGAGAGAAGTAACAGGAAATAGTAAGTGTGAAAAATAATGAGGAAGTTTCAGATTTAATTTTGAAACTGTTAAAAACAAAACTTCTGCCTCATGATCCCAGTGTGTGAAATCGCACTGAGCTGAGGGGGTCCCCCCACCCGGTGCCCCCCGACTGACTCACTGGGAGCCAGGAGCGGCCAGCACTGTCTGAGGACCTGTGTGTGTGGCCGCCCGTGGTCCTCCTCTCAGACTCACGTCCTCGGCCCACTGACGCCCGCCCCCTACCCCGCCTGGCATGTCTCTGGCCTCGGCCCCCACTCAGCCTTTCCAGAAAGCCGGTCACTTCCAACGCTTACTGACTGGACGCAGAACTTCCGGATGGTGTAGTCCACCAGGATCACGCAGTCCTCCACACACACCCGGATGTTCCCATAGGTCCAGCAGCCCTGGTCCGGCCAGTACTGGTAGCACTTATCCTACACGGAACAATTGCAAGGAAACAGGTCTGAGGGCGCCTTTCATCACCTCATCGCCCCGGCCCCGCCACTGACACAGGCCTCACACACGCCAGGTGGTGTCCTGCAGCTGTCGGAGCTGAGAAAGAGCACGGGAAAGTGTCTCCTTATAAATGGGGACACTGAAGCCGCACAACGGGTCAAGGACTGCTCTGCGTCTGTAACTGGGGCTCTTTCTGAGTTCGATGCCCGCGACGTTTCAGGATGTCATGCATCCAGGGCTGCCCACAAGCCGACTGAACCATCTTGCTGAGCCCACTCCCTGCAGAGCTGGGAACCAACCAAAAGCGGCCCCCAGGCCGGGCGGGGCTCGCAGCTAGCCCCCAGGGCTGTGCGCTCTGCAAACACTGCCCAGTGGGCTCAGCAGCTGTGTCTGTCCTGCTCAGCTCGCTGAGCACACCCTTGGTTTGCATCCCTCCCGCCAGTCCACTACTGGGGACAACGAGACTGGGGTCCACTTCATGCTCCCCGTTTCCTCTAATGAGCATGGGCTCATTGCTCCAGGGGCCGCTGTCTGTAGCTCCCTCGCTCCGGACTACACATGGCCCCCATACGAGCTCCCAGGGGGTGGAGATTGGGGCGCCCAGCACCTAACCAGTCCCCCTGACCATGGGGGACATGAACGCATGGGGACCCCCAAGGACGGAAAGCTCAGCACAACAGAAATCTCTGGTCGTCAACGAGCCTTCTAAACATCGGGCGGTTTATCCTGGAAACGGCCCACGAGTGGCACGGCTAACGGGTCAAGTCCCGAGAACTAATAATCAAGTCACAAGACAAAAGGCGTCTTGGTGTTTCCGACAGCCCAGCATTTGTGTTATGACACGCATGGGCCACTTCCCCACCCGACGTCTTGGCCCTGGGTGTCTCTGAAGTGGCCCTGGTTTGGGCAGTCCTGACCTCCGGGGGCCCCTCGAGACCCTCATGAGCTTTGGGCCTTGCAGGGCTCAGCTTAGGGGCCTGAGGGCTCTGGCTACGGCCTGCAGGGTCAGCCCGTGGGCGGAAGTGTTCACGCCCTGAGCCTGCTCCACAGCGATGCCCTCCCTCCACATCAGATCATGATATGACTGAGCAGCTGCATTTCACAACGTTCAGCCAGGATGCTGAAGCCAAGGAGACCACAGCAGAAGTGTGTGAGCCATCAAGAAAAAGGAACTCTATTGAGAAATGATTTCATGTGAAATAGGGAATATCAAGAAACGGAAGCAGGCCAGCTCTGAGTCACAGAAACGGAAAATCCAGTAGGAGGCTTCGGAGTGATGTCAGGGAGAAAATGTCAAGTAACACGGAACAGAACAACGGCCGGGAGAGCTGGGGGTGTTCTCTGGGTCCCCCTGCTTCTGCGCTGGTCTCACTGTGTTTCATGTTTGTAAACATCCCCGCCCCCCAAGGCTAGTCGCAGCAGTGGCTGGTCCCAGGGGACCCGAGGCCCCTGGTCACCTTCTTTTCTAGGGCCGGGTCCTCCTCAGCATCTGCTCAGAGTGTGGGGGCCCATCCAGTGAAGTGTCCCTGCCTGGTAATCCCCAGTCTCGTCCTGTCACTCTTTCCAGTGAAAAAGGGTGGCCAGGCCATGACTCATACAGAGCAGGTGGCCCCCCCCAGCCCTGTCCCAGCTCCCTCAAAAGGAAAACAAAACCTCCATCCTACCCCAACAGGAAGCATGGTTGGAGGCTATTTCCTGTGTGACTAGTGACAGTGGCCCTGGGAGGCTGCTTCAAGCTTCAAGGCCGGCTCTGCCCATGGGCCTGCCCCCCCTCCACCTCCCACCCCCTCTGAACTCCCCAGGGCCTGTCATTTCCATCTCAAAGGGCAGCCCTTCCCCTGAGCCCTCGCCAGGCCGCCTGAGCTTCCTTGGAACAGGCTGGAGTCCCATGCCAGTGGTGACAGAGGGCAGAGGTGGAGAGCAGCCCCTCTCAGGCCCCATGCCTGGCCTGGTGCCAGGACGTGGTGGCACTGGGCAGGGCCCAGCAGGACCAACATCCCACACCAAGCTAGGCCTTCCTCCCAGCCTGCTCGCCACCACCTGTGCTCGGGCCCACGGGCTGGAACGTTCTAGAACAGTTCCCACCTCTAGCAAGTCTCCCTACAGCTCCCGATTCTTCCTTTGTTCTGGAGAAGGAGCTCATTTCCTGCAACACAGGCCCCCGCTGACTGCTGAAAGCCCTCGGAGGCCCCCACTGCCCACCCTGTGTCAGCCTGCCACTGGAGCCCCAAGCCCCGGCGCCGTGATGCACTTCTAGCCGTCCTGGCCCCAGCGTGGGCATCTGGGTGGGGGTCCAGGTGGCTCAGGGTTTCACAGGCACATCACCCTGCTGAACTGATGCTTCTCTCTGGCTGCATTTGGTCAAGTTCCCTCCAGTATTAAAGACCCAGCCCCAGCTCATGGCCTTGTGCTGGCCATGAGCCAGGGGGGCCGTTCTGCCTCTGGACTCCCCTCCTTTACACCCCAGGAACCTTAATCATGCTGTGTTCTGCTTCACTCAATAGGGGCCTGCATCCCGTTAGCCAGCGTGAGCCTGGAAGCCATGGAGATACCCGTCTCTCTGTACCTCGGCCCAGCCGGTGTCGGGCACACACCAGGCCTTAGCCCAGACGCGCCCTCTGCCCGGCTGGCTCATCCCTTCTGGACCACCACTGTCCCCTTTACTCTCAGTATTTTTACGTCACCTCCTGACATAACTAGCCTACATTTGTTTGCTTTCTGTTTGGTGCCAGCCCCTCCCAGGGGAATATAAATCGCATGAGGCGAGGCAGGTTTGCCTGCAGGCTCCCTGCATACACGCCTACTGGGAGAGTGACTGTCCAGGAGACAGAGGCTAGTAAGTATCTGTCACATGTAGGAAATGAGTCTGGTGATTACTCTTCTTCTTTGTAGAGGTTTCAACTTCTTGTAACGCACATGACTTTTGGAATCAGAAACAGCTAATGAAATACAATGGAACGACAAGTCAACATTCATTCCATGTATCTTGTTTTCCAAATGCATTTCTCTAGTCTGGATAAATAGCAGGAAGTCATTTTTAGTTACAGTCTGAGGCCCACCACATTATATGCTCAACGTGCTAAACATCTGATTTCTGAATTCCACTGCTTCCATCACGGAGTGAGAGCGGCCGAGGACGGGAGTCTAGACTAGTGAGCCGCTGGCAACACAGAGAATTTGCTTCCCTCTAAGAGAAAAGTGCTGTGAGCCAGGGGGCAGAGCATTTTTTCTTTTGTGTTGTTTTCTTCTGCAGTGATAAGGAGGGACAGAAACGGAAAGGAAGTGGTAAGCACCCTCTCCCCCAGGTAATGGCGGCAAAGAGGAAAGTCTTCTCAGTGAGTCAGAGGGCTCACCTCCTTTCTTTCTTTGAGGTTTGTCAACATGACGATGGTTGAAGACTTCTGTTCCCAGATCATCCTCCAGAAATCATTAACTGTTTCCTGCTTGGGGCCTGTAAGTGGAGGGGGATCCCAAAGTCAGGCACAGAGAAGTCGCTGCAGCCCCAGCCCCTGGCCCCCTGGCCTTTGGCCCTGGGACAGGGACAGCTGCTCCCCAACTTCTCTGAGACACTGAAGGGCTGGTTGGGCCAGTTTGTGCCCCACAGAATTCCAGAACTGTGGGCTAAGAGGGACCTTGCGTTCCCCAGCCTCTGCATGGCATCGGCCGCACTTCCCCGCACCCCGCTGGAACTGGGGCGGCCTCAGGGAGCTAAGTAATGGACCCGGCTGGGTTATATTCACGGGGAGTAACGGTGTGAGAGCTGGGTCTAAAGCTACGTGCCCAAGTGGTTTGTGGTCATTTGGGTGCTGGTTACAGTCTCAGATATCAGACCCCACTCCAGAAGCACTGAATCAGAGTGTGTGTGACAGAGAGAGAGAGGGATAGAGAGAGAGAGAGAGAGAGGGAGAGGCCAGTTTAACCCTTTTCCTTTGTGAACATCTCATCTGTCAGTTACCCATGAACTGTGGGCTTAAGTTTCTAGTGAGGGATGCTGAACAAAAGATAAAGTGGCCCTGGAAGAAAGTCCTCTGGCTTCTGCCTGAATACAGAGACAGTGCCTGGAGGTGTGGCAGCCACTTTGTGATCCTGAGGGTCAGAGCAACTTAGCGCTGAGGAGGACGATAAAGAGATCCCTGAGCCCTGAGCTGCTGTCCGGGCCCTGGGCTGCCGCCTGCGGGATGTCTGCTTACAAGGGAGGCCAGAGCTTCCCTCTGGGGAGGCCTCCTGACTGTTACAGCTGAGCGCGTCCCTGACATCCTCTGGGTGTATGTGCGGCTCCCTCTGTCCGGGGAGTCTGCATTTTCACAAGCTCCCAGGTGACTGTGATGTACATGGCACTGGGGGACCCTCTTGCCCAGGAGTGAGGAAGTCTGGGAAATCTAGTTTCAGCTCCACGGCTGCCTAACTGCACCAGCTCCTGGGTGGGTGGGGGATACGCTGGAGTGAAAATTCTCAAAAATGCCAAGTGGATTACGTGCAAGGTGAAGGGCGTGCTTTCGTGGATAAAGCAGCCTCTCGGCTCTGGCCACGCCCTGAAAAGCTGCTTGCTCCCCCCCACCACCTCCCCCAACCCAACAACTGGGGAGTCATGCAGAGAGCTCAGTCAGCTGAGAGAAAGTCAAGATTACCTAACCCAAGTATCAACACGCGGAAATGGTGACCACTGGGCCACTGGGCGCCCTGTGTTTGAATCACGCAGGTGTGGAAGTAGGTGTGTAGGTGTGTGTGTGTGTGTCTACACGTACACACTGGTGAGTGCACATCTAACATGTCTGTTATACCTATGTTTGCACATGACAGACGCCCCACAGACCCCACCTCCATCTGCCCTGACCACAGTGGGGACAAGTGTTCTCAGGGGCCCTGACCCCTCTGCTCTTGAGCAGCTGCTGTAGGAGAGCTGCATTGTCTCACACAGCCTCGCTTCTCACACTCTCACGAGCAGAGTGACCTGGGCATGCTCGCGAAAATGCCAGTCTGACCGCAGGCCGGGGCGCGGCCTGAGCGCCTGCATTTCTCACCAGCTCACAGGAGGTGCTGACACCTCAGTGGAGCAACCACACGTCATTAGGAAATCACGGCTGCAAGTAGAGGCCCAAGGCTCCGTGAGGTCCCTGACACCTTTCATTCCGTGTACGGAGGGACAAAGGCTGGGCAGACCGGAGCTGGGCAACATGTGCCTAACAG
>NW_017731435.1:3718331-3723583 GCF_001890085.2 Hipposideros armiger
AACAGCCACCCACGTCGTTCACCAAAACCCTGTTCAGAAAGTAACGAGAAAAGCTTACCTTGAGCTGCTATGAATTTATTCTTCTCCTTGTAACCCTAGAAAAATAAAGTCAGATTTATAATCTTTCGGAATTATATTTGCTGGAAAGGTTTCTTTATTGTTAGAAAGCAATACATATTCATCAAGAAAATTTTGGAAAAGAAAAAAAAATTCAGCAGTAATTTCAGAAATAACAAACGCTATTTTTGTTATTTATGTTATGTCCCTTTCTAGCCTTTTTTTTTTTTTCCTGTGAATACCTTCTGAGACACACACACAGAAGCAGACACACATTTATATATTTTTACTTTTAGGCAGACATACAGACATTTATATATTTTTAATTGGTTCATAGGCACAAATTCTCTTATGTTGTGTTTTATGATACTTTTATAATTTATATTAAAATATATGTTAAGGTTCAATTAAAACGGATTCTTAATAATCCACTGCGCATGGCTTTACCGCAGTTTATTTAACTGGTCCCTCCTGTTCTGTTCTGAACATCTTTGGTGCTTATGTCTGTTTGTTCAGAATGAACCCTGGGACACAGATGCCAATTCAGAAGGTGTGGGTGCTCCCACGCTGTCTGTGCTGTGGGCAAACTGCCCAGGAAGGTTGGGCCAACTTACATTCCTGGACCCAGTAAAGAAAGCGCCCACCTATTATGACTCACACTGAACCCCCAAATAGTCCAGGTGTGTGTGTCGTGCTGGGCAGGGGACAGGAAAACAGGACTTACATCTATGTACGAAGCATTAACGTAGTCTGAACAGGGGGCTCCATCTACTTGGCTCAGAACCACCCTGGAATGATCATCTGTCAACAAACAAACACACACATGATGTTAGAATAAGGAGCTCACACCTGCCACCCATTCCTTCTCTCTACAGTGTTAAATGTTCCAAAGGACATAACCGGGCCCTCCACGCCTGTCACGGAGGGGAGACATCGGAGGCGGGACCTTGGCGTCCAGGACTGGGCACGGCCTGCAAACAGGACGGCAGGAGGTGCGGCCCTGCGGTGCGACGGCCACTCTCTCTGAGCCCCAGCGTATGTCCACGCAGAACTTTTGGGGTCCACTCTGCCAGGCTCCCAGGGAGAGGACGACAATATGCCTGGACAAGTGGACATCTGGGTACAGGGCTTGGGACTCTGACGCTGACCCTCATCTTTCAGCTCTGCCCAGAGAGGGAGGTAAGCAGGACTCACAGAGACCTGGAGTCGATGGGCCACCTGCATGCCAGGTCCCAGCCTGGGGTCCGAGCGGGTTTCCCGAAGGGGAGGACTGGCCAGGGGCTGCTGTGTGTGTGTGTGAGTGTGTGTGTGGGGTGGTATGTGTGTGAGTGTGTGTGTGAGTGTGTGTGTGTGTGAGTGTGTGAGTGTGTGTGTGTATGTCTGTATGTGTGTGAGTGTGTGTGTGTGTGAGTGTGTGCGTGTGTGTGTGTGACTATGGTGTGTGTGTGTTTCTGGGGGGTGTGTATGTATGCACATGCTGGGGAGGTGTCAACCAGAGCCCCATTGTGACTCTTGTGGGTCCTTGTCGCGCCTGCCCTCATGGGCCCATTCTTCCATAAAAAAAATTAAACATTTTATCTTATGAACCTGTTAGTAGCTAACATAAAGATGAATGTAATCCAGGCTGGGTTATGATCATACATTCTTCCTGATTTTAAAAGAAATTAGATATTTCATGGGCCCCTGAAAGTGCTGTGTCCGGCCTGGGGTCTCCCCCTGGAGGCTGGCCTCCCCCCCGGAGAAGAAACAGGGAAGATGCCCAGACTCGGCCGGGGCCCGGGACGAAGCTGCCCCCGGCTGCTCACACCCTGCTGGGCACACAGCTTGGTACATGGCAGGGCCTTCACAGGTAATTATTGTGTTAATAATTCTGGGTCCTTGTTCCGGTTTCGTCTCCACCTCATCCGCACAGAACTGAAAGTAACTGAGGAGGGTGCGTTTGTGGTGAGGATCGGGGGCACAGACCCCGGTCGTGGCTGTCATCACCCGTCTACCCGGAAGGCAGCTGTGGCCTCAGACACCCATTGTCTGGGCAGCAGGTCGCTGGGCCAGATGTGTACTGCTGCTCACAGATGGGCCAGGGCAGCCCTCAGGGACAGTCACGCCCCTATGGGGGTGAGTGGTCAGGGCGTCAAACCCCAAACTCACAGCCCGCACGAACTTGGCCATGAAGCCCTCCCACTCAGGGGCTGACAACTCTGAGGCAGAAATAGCACTGGCAAAATGTGTACAAAGCTAGTCGAAAATAATTTGGAAGCATTTACGCTTTGAGGACAGCTACAGAAAGCAGAGGGTAAAAAATAGACTTCTGGTTAGATTTAGAATCTTGCAATTTCTAAGCGCTTCCTGTCTTTTTATTCTAAAAAGTCACACTTCACTTTAAAAACATTATTTCCTCAATTTATCAGCTGTTGGCGCTTTTCCAGAAAAGAGGATGCTCCCTTGCCACTGGCCGAGGAGCCTTTCCATGGCCCAGTCTCTCGGACACACCAGGTGTCATCCTGATCTCTGTCCCCAGGGCTCCCTAGAGCCACATCCGTGACTGGGCTCCTGCCCCAGAGACATCTGGTCAACCTGGTAAATTTACAGCCAGTCTGGGCTTGGGGAAGGTGGGAGATGCAGGGAAGGTGCCCCGGGCTGTGGGAGTTGGGCCACAGCTACTCCCCTGCCTGCTGACTCGAACCCCACCCTGAGCAATAGCAGCGGCTCTCAGCCCCGGGACAGAGGCAGTGGACCTGGAGCCCCTGCACAAAGTCCCAAGATCCAGCCACTCCTGTCCTGAGTCCCCAGGGCATCTCTGGCCAACTGCCCAATTGAATCAGACACCCCTCTCATTCGGCCTGTCTTGCTGATGCCAAATGTCAGATGCCACCCGGTTGGCTATTTCCAGGGTACATCCTGAGTGCCTCCATGCCACCATTCCATAAATCTAACATTCCACCAACATGAAACGTGTCGTCCGGTTAGAGTCCCCTGGCCCCGGATGACTGCCAGCACCCTCGGTTTCCCTTGGTGTGCACTCCTGGGGCACAGGGGCCGGGGCAGGACCCTCACCCTGGGGTGGGGAGAACTCCTGGGGGAGGTGCCACAGCCTGTCCTGTACCCATCGCATTTTCATACCTGCAGGAAATGCCCAACTCCTTCCTCCTGGTACAAGCTGGAGACGCAGCTCAGAGAAACTGCAGGAGGCAGGCCCCGCTTTCCCCAGGGGGCGACTCTCAGGGGAGGTGATGCCCCACCCCGGGCTGTCACCGTCTGGGAGGAGGGGGTGGGGTGCAGGTAATTCCTACACCTGGCCATTAATTCAGATCTCACCGAGGCCCCACGGAAAATACTCTTAATTAACAATGTCAACATGATCTTGAAAGGACAGAGGGTTTAGTGATTAAGAGAGAAATGTAGGTCAGGAACCTAGGAAAGTGGAAGGCTCTGACCAGGTCCTCCACACGGGCACTCCGCAGGTCAACACGTGAATTAAACTAGTTAATTAGGCGAATTATACTAACAATCGTTACTAATTTCCAAATGGCCCGAGTTTAATTTGACACACTTGTTCCAAAGACCCCAAACCTCCTGCCATGGTTTTCCTCTCCTCTGAGCTGTCCCTGGTGTCCCCACCACCTTCCCCCCATCGTCCCTGATAACCTACATCAGCCTAGCTGCAAATCCTCTCGACGGCATCTTCACCGTGTCCACACCTAACCCTGGCGTGAGCTGCCCTCACAGCTCAGCTGCGTGACAGTAGCCACCGGACCCCTCCCCCCACCGCCTGACCCCTCCCCGGTGCTTCCTTGGCCTCCTCTACAAACACATGTGGGATGAAAGGCTATTTGGTTCATTTCTCTAGTTTCAGCTGGATCATAGGCTCAGGGGGTCTCTGCAAAACCACATATAAATCCTATGCATGCAAAAGGTGAAAGAATGATTTCTATCAAGGGCTAAAAATCCAGAGGCCACATAAATCAAGTGGACCCCAGCTTCTTTTGCTTACAGAGCAGGTGGACCCAATTCTACCCCTAAAAACCCAACCAAGCGCCCACACGCTGAAGCCATCGCAGAGGCTAGCTTCCTCGACCCCACGGAAGCAGTGCCCGAGAAGGGAGGTCCCTGGGATGGGGAAGCCCTCAGTTCAGTGGTCACCCCTGGACGCAGTGGAACCGTTGGAGACTGCCATACTGTCAGCCTGATGGGCAAAGCCGCCAGGAGGCGTCCAGGCCCGCGAAGGGCGTCGCAACCCCCCTGGGCCAACATTTCCAAAGGCAGCTTGGAACGCTGGGTGTTTGTCTTGGCACGGAGGCCGGATGTGAATGCCAACCCTGGGGCATGGCCTGCCCAGCGACGCCCCTGAGCAGACTTGTCAGCTTCCTGTCCCGCCACCTCCCTGAACCCACATGCTCCAGCCCATGGCACCTTTAGCTGCTGGGGTTAAAATCGGGTTGATTCTAAGCTTTCCCAAATACTGCCAAAGCCCTACAGGTTCCTATTTGTCGTTTCTGTTCTTGGTTCAGGAGACTTGCTGCTGGTGGCCAAGACCGCTGAGTCTGAGGGCAGGAGATGCCCAGCGGCCCCAGGACTGGCTCGTCGGGGGGCCCCGCCAGCGGGTGCAGGCGGCCCCCCTCTTGGCCTCTGGTCCGCCCAGGTCTGACACAGGGCACAGGCTTAGCAGCCGTGCCCCCCACAACACGGGCCGCCTGAGTCCGTATGGGAGGCAGGGGCCTAGGTGACCAGGTGTGAATGCCGAGCAGCTGTGCTGATGGGGCCCTGGCCTCCCGGCACCGATCGTCACGGTGCCTGTCCAGGCACCGTCCCCAGGCGCTGCAAGGGAACGCGGAGTTCAGTCAAAACGCCACCGATCGCGCCAAAGAAGTAAAATCTTACTGGGAAGGATGTTGGGATATCTGTTTTTTTCTCGGTTTTCTTCTTTATTGGCCTGTTCAAAAGTTCCTTGTATGTGTCCAGATGGCAACGACTGGAAAAAAATGCAGAGTTAACACTAAATGTGATGAATCCTAGTACCCACCGCATTACATCAGCTTCCCGAGAAAACGGGTCTCTGAGCCAACTACCTCCCGCCTGTCCCCTTCTCCTTCCCCCCCGTCCCCGCCTCCATCCTCCCGTCCGTACCCCACCTCTGCCTCAGAGGCTGTGCCAGGCACTGGGAAAGACGGGGAACAGACACAGTCCGCTTTCCCTCA
>NW_017731435.1:3725888-3729456 GCF_001890085.2 Hipposideros armiger
GGACGGCTCTGGCTTGTGGATGTGCTGGGATGTCTCCTGGTGGCACCTCCCCTGTGCCCTTCTACATTATGATTGTCCCCAGGCACCTGTGGGGACAGAGGCTCTCAGAAGAACCTGTCTGGAGAGGGGGTTTTCCTGGCCTGGAAGGCATTGGCCTAAAGGGATTTAATCTGGGGCCTGAACAGACTTGGCTAGGACAGCGTCCTGCCACTGGGGGTGGAGACTGCGAGCCTGGACAGTCACAGAAGTCACCCTAAAGGGGACAGCAGCTCCAGCACCTCTCGTGCACACTGGGCCAGGTGAGCACATACCTCATCCATTCACGGGTTTTGTACGACAATCCTATGGGGGCCGGGAGCACCCTCGTGTCACAGAGAAGGAAACTGAGGCAGAGTTTCAGGAAGTCACTCCAGCCCTCCGGCATTCACGCCTCCATCACCCCACTGAACTGATCCCCAGTGCCCGACCCTCTCTGTCCTCACCAAGCTCACCTCAGGCCTGATCAGCAACACACAAATGTCCAAACTCACTTGGGTCCACTACTTGAGACTCACCCGTCTCCCTTTCACAGCTTTTGGGAGAGTTTCTCAGGGCAGTGGGCAAGAAAAGAGAAGCAACAGGAGTTGGAGCCCACCCTAAGCGTGTCTGTCTGCAGAGCCGAGAGTGGGCTGGTCCTGGCGGCTCCGATGCTCGAGCAGAGGGCCAGACGTGGCTTAGGACACGGCCGCCCCTCACTTGAGAGAGGAATAAACTGGCGTCCACAGGGTCACAAGCAGCTTGTCCAGGGTCCCCTGGAGGCAGGACCAGGCTCCACACAACTGGACTCAAGTCCAGTGCTCGTCCCCGCTGCCATATCTCTACCTGCCCCTCACTGAGCAGAGGGGCCCCAGTGGGCGGCTGGGAAGGCGGCTCAGTGTTGGTGGGGGTGGGGGCGGGGACGGGGGCGACCAGGAGAGTAAGGCACTTATCTTGGGTGCAGAATTTAAAGGGGGCACCCAGAGCTCAGGAATCAAGATAAAATAATATTCAAATGCAACGTTAACAAATCTAAATTAATGCATAAAGTCCACAATGACCAAAATGTCAAACTTTTAAGGAACAACATGATGAATAACTGCGTGGTGACAAGCCACGTGGGGGCCTGGGGCCACAGGAAACGTCAGTTGGAAGGATTCGGTCTTTATTCACAAGGGTGCTATTCTGTCTCTGTGGGTTGCTCACATTAATTTTGATATTTTAAAATGTTCTCTTAAAATACCGTCTATCCTGACAACCGAGTGTTTTGCTGCCTCCTTCACTTCTGCCTCTGGGGCAAGGCCCTCGCCTGCCTGACCTTCCCCAACCAGCTCCTCGCGAGCTGCCCAGACTTGAGACGCGCAGAGCTGGCGGGCGGTGACTCAGGGCCCCGCGCAAGTCTCGACGTGGGCAAACGCTAGTACGAGGGGACAAGAAGGGAGGGGACAGTCACTACAGGCACGGAGAGTTAAGCTTGAAAATGGAGAATTAACTTCTCTTGTGAGGCTGAGCGATTGCAAAACAATCCTGCTTGGAGCTGTCTTTCAATATGACCTAATTTCTCTGAAAAGGGGACACATTTGGAAACAATTAAAAGGAAGCAAGATAAAGGCAGATGAGACTTGTGCTAACAAATAAGCAAAGCACATTTAAATGCGCCATCGCCGTCCTATACCCTCACGGGTTGCTTCTGCATGATAAGTCACACGTCTGCAGCAGGTTCACGATGTTTTCAGATGTAACAATTAATTGCGCAACCCTCTGAAGTCCAGTGTGTCAGCCTCACATTCCAGCTGTGCGGTCATTAAGACAGCCAGCCTCTCCCCACCCCTCACAGATGATGGACGCTGGCTTCTAGGAGACTGACCGGTGTGAGAGGGCCAAGGCCCACCAGGGCAAGTCAGCCCCTTGGCTGGGAGCCTGTCCTATTTCCTGCTCAGCACTCGGCCCGTGGCCGCGTAGAAAATGCGGAAGATGGTAACAAAACTCAAAACATGATCGGGGGAAACACCGAACAGCAACGTCCAAGAAAACATTTTCCATGGTCTGTCTATCTCCCTGCCCATCTCTATATCCATCCATCCATCCATCCATCCAACCATCCATCCATCCATCCATATCATCTATCATCTACCTATCATCTATCTCCCTATCTATCTAGCTATCTAGCTATCTATCTCTATATGTATTATCTATCTATCATCTCTATATGTTCTATCATCTATCTATCTATCTATCTATCTACCTATCTATCATCTATCTATCTATCTATCTATCTATCATCTATCTATCTCTATACGTATTATCTATCTATCTATCATCTCTATATGTTCTATTCTCTCTCTCTCTCTCTCTCTCTCTCTCTATGTGATTCACAATTCACAGGGCATTAAATAAGAAACTAACACTGCAAGGGGGGATGTNTCCCAGCCTTCACAGCTCACCTGCTATTAGGTGACACCAGGCTCAGCCCTGCTTTACAGATGAGGAAACTGAACCCCAAAGCCGTTACAGATTTGTCCCGAGTCACCTGGCTAGCTGCAGTTTGGCCTGAGCTGGCACCTGGACCAGGAGGGGGCACTTGCTTCTTCAAGTGTGGGGAAAAGCAAGGGCTTCCGTGTGCCCCCCTGTAAGTGCCCAGGAGGTCAGGGCAGGCCTCCCAGTGTAGCCTCGGGTCAAAGCTGAGATGCCGAGTCAGGCCTCCCGCCCACAGGTGCCCAGAGCCTCCCTTCCCGGATTAGAGGGTTTCTCTGTCCCAGACTCAGCCTCTGCCAGGCAGCACCGTCTTTCCCATTCTGGGGCCACCAAACCCAATGTCCGGAGGCCGGGGCTCTGCCAGAGCCGGTGTGAGGGCAGCCGGTGGGTGCCTGGGCAAGGCTGATAGGCAGCTCTCCACTGGACCAGCCCCTCTTCTGCCTGGAGCTCTTGACCGTGCATCAGAGCCGTCTTCACACTGACCTTGACCTAACCTCACCAGGAAATCTGTGGGAACGTTACAGAGCCTTGTCTTTCTACACCCAAAAGCTTTTTTGACCCCAGCACTGGAAATATAAAAGAGGCATGTTAATGGTGACCCACGATGTGATGCATTTGTCAAAACTTAGAATGTACACCTCTGGACCCTCAGCGTCAGTACTGGCTCATTAGCTGTGACAAAGCGATACTGGCCCAGCAGTTGTCACCAGTGTAGCACACTAGTGCGATCTATTAATGATCCGGGAACCCAGTCCTTCCGCCCAAATTTTTCTATAAACCTAAAGCTGCTCTAAGAAAAAATAAAGAGAAGAAAAAAAAAAGAAAAAGAAAGAAAAGCCCGAGAAGCCCCCGTCCCCCTCGGAGGGTGAGATGGCTGCAGGGTGGTGGGTGGGGTTGGCTGCGAGCGGCTGTGACTCGGCAGCTGCACGGTCCTGGCATCTGCTCCAGATGGAGATGCGGTGATAATCCTGGCTCTGTGGGTGGCACCGAGGGTCACTCGGGGTGAGAGAGACAAAGGGCTCTGTGCGCAGAACCGACACGCGGGTTCCAAGCACACGGAACACCCGCCTGCTCTGAG
>NW_017731435.1:3737336-3738455 GCF_001890085.2 Hipposideros armiger
CCAGCGTGTTGCCAGCTGAAGCGGAGCAGAGAGGGCAAAGCTGAAGGCGGTGGGCTGCCACGCTAAGGGCAGTCGCCCCTGCGCGCCCTCCGGGCGTCTCCGTACCTTGCTCCTCCAGGATCCCGTTGGGCATCTTCTTGTCGTTGGCGCTGACCGCGGCCTTCCTCTGCTTCCTGAACCTGAGAGACACAGACACGTTAGGATTCAGCACAGGGTCTTGGGAGCCGGGGGCCCCTGGAGGAAGGTACCCACCAGGTGAGCCGCGAGAAGCTTTTCCTGCTGCTCATGGCTGAGTCCTGCTAGCTGCCTGTGTCCCTCCGCCTGGCCGCCCGCCGCCCTCGGCGCCTGGGCCCACGCCCAGCAGTCACAGCCCCGTGGGTGCTGGTTTCCTCATCTGAGCAGATCAGGGCTAGTCCCGGCCTGGGGACACACCTACCTGCAGAAGTAGGCGGCGAGGAGCAGGAGGAGCAGACACAGCAGCAGCGGCAGCAGCAGCAAGGCCAGCAGGGGCTGGGGCGCGCCAGGGTCCGGAGGGCCTGGGGGCAGAACCGGTCCCCACCATGACCTGAGGCGCACGCATGGCGGGGACAGGGGGTCTGGGCAGGAAAGAGTCCCAACACCAGACTGCACTTCACAGTTTGCAGAGAACCCGCGCCAGCCCTTCCTCCCGGACACCACAGCCCACTTCACAGGGCGCCGAGCAGTCTTCCCTCCGTCAGTCCTCCCCCCACGCCGGAACCACAGGTTACAGTGTGCTGAGACTCCCTCCCTAGCAATCCTTCTTCCTTGACACCAGAACCACACTTTACAGTTTATAAAGCACCTCATCGTCAGCCTTTCCTCCTGGACACCAGCCAGCACCTCACTTTACAGTTTGCAAAGCAGCCCACTGCCCTTGTCTGTTCTGTCCACAAAGGCCCCATCACCTAACAAACGAGCAGCGCGGACACCAAGAGGAAGAAAAGCTGAGCTGAGGAGCTGGTGACCTGACTTGTCCAAGGTCCCCTAGTGAGGGCAGTAAAAGCACAACACAGAGTCCCCCAGACTCTCATGTGGCCTTTTTTTCAGGATTCCCAGGGCGCCTGCCTCTCCCGCTGACGGGGAGGTAGAGGAGGGTGG
>NW_017731435.1:3739385-3747690 GCF_001890085.2 Hipposideros armiger
AGCACCTGAGCAGCCTACAAAACACCCTCGCTCTAGGCTTTGCCAGTTTCTCCCCGTTCTGGCTAGCGATGCTCACAGGCCACGGTGTAGCTCAAGGCCAGGGTGACGCCATCTTGACCTCCTGAGACCATCTGCCCAGTCCCTCCCCTCGGGGGCCTTTCCTGCTACACAGCCCCCTGGGGAGCCGACCTGGCCTGAAGCTTCCACACCTGCAGCTCCACGGAGCACTCTCCCCACCTGCCAGCGCCTTGGAGCAAACTGAGGCCCAGGCTCTGGGGAGATGCCTGATACCGAGGCTGGCCCAGCACTAGGGAGGGCACGGCTGCTCTGCACCCCAGACGGGGCTTCATCTAAGCCCAGCCAAGCGCAGCCACAGAGCTGGGGAGGGTGCTGCCCACTTCTGCATTTGCACAGAGGTCAGGCTGCCTGGCTTAGCTTCTGCCTTGGCGGTGACTGAGTGGCCAGTTCGGGGGGCCCAGGGCTGGCTGGCTCTGGCCGAGGGTGCGGACCTGCCCGGGAGCTTCAGGGGGGCACCTGGACCACAGACAACCACCCTGGGGGCCTCTGTCAGGGGGCTCCAGGGCCCAGCCTTCACGCACATGTTGCCTGGAGTAAAGGCCGCAGTTACAGACATGGCAGTTCCACGGCACGTGTTCCAGGATGGGCTGGACAACCCAAGGCCCCCAGGGAGCGGCTGTGCATGTGGACAGAAGGGACAGGTCACAGGGGCACACAGGTTCCTCCGCTCGGGGTTTCTGCCGTTTGTCGTCAGCTGCCTGCTGTGGAGGGCACAGGGGAGGCAGGGACACCCGGGGCAGGCAGGCCTGGTGGGAACTGGGGAGCCCACGCCCTGTGTACGGGGTACAGTGCTTCAGCCCTGGCCCACGGGGGCCAAGGCGCAGGCCTGGGGTGCCCAGTTCTTCCAATTTTCCAAAAGAAGGAATCTGCATTTTTATATAAAATTATCTGATTTTAAAATATTGGTGAGTAATTCAACCTAAACACAATTTTGAAAAACAATGCAGGCCAGTAAAATGGTCGGCAGGCTGGGCCGTGTCTCCCACCCCACCCGCCTCCCACACCCATGGGCACTGATCACATTGGCTCCGGACAGGAATTAGGTTGGCGTCTAAGAGGAAATTCTGGAATCACTTTCTGTTTCGTTTCGTTTCATATTGGTGTGGCTCAGACTGAGACGAAAGGTCACCTTGGAGCAGCCTTCTCCCCAAATCCTACCCAGCTGGTGCTCCAAGTCAAGTGTTCATTGAAAGCTTATGCATATGCTCACGTGCGAAGTGTGCATGCATGTGTGTGTGTGTGTGTGTGCATGTGTGTGTATGTGCATGTGTGTGTGTGCTTACATAGAACCTGCTCCTCAAATTTGAGAGTTACGTATGGGCTGGCATGTGAGTCCACCTGAGCCACGCAGCTGCACACCTAAACCTGGCAGCTGGCCAGCTGTGCCGGAAGGCCCCAGAAAGCCGTGCAGGGGGGCGGGTGGGGATGCCCCCTGGGCTCCAGTTCCTAAAGAGCCTGAGTCCTAAAGGGCCCAGCGGGAGGGCCTGCTGAAGTGACCCCCTCTGTCGTTTTCTCTGTCTTATTGAGCCTGTGTCTCTGGAGGACCCTGACCTATATACCAAGTGATGCCCTGTCAGAGAAGTCCTTGCGTTTTATGTCTGGGGGCCTTAGGGGTGGGGGGGGGAAGCAATGCAGCAGGTATGTGGGGGCTGGCAGCAGGCCCGGGTACAGAGGGAGGGAGGTAGGGAGGAGGGGACCAGCCCTCCGTGGCTCCAGGGTCCTGCTAACCCTGCTGTGGGAAGGAGCCCACAGCCACGCACAGGCTGGGAGTCTACCAGGGAGGCATGGGGTTGCCGGGAAATCCATACCCACTCCTGGGGGACCCTGGACTCACCCTGCTGGGCGTCTCTCTGCGTCAGGCCCCTGTCCAAGCAGGAGGTCTACAGGGGGACTGAAGAGCTACCTCCCTGGGCAGTGAGAGCCTGGCCAGTGACCGGCCACCCACAGCAATGACGGCTGACCCTCTACATCCCAGGGCACTCACCTCTCTTAGTCCTCATGTTACTGCAGGAAGTCGCTACTACTAGTACCTCCTCCGCAAACGGGGATACTGAGGCACAGAGAGGTTCCGTGACTCACTCAAAGTCACTCCGCCACTGAGTGGAGAGCCAGACCTGCACTCAGGTGCGCTTCAAGGGCGTGTCCTCCTTTCCTCTGCTCTCTCCTCCTCCTCTTCCTGATAAATGTGCATGGTGATTGCTTGTCCCATTGGGGTTCACTTTACATACCATAAAACAGGCCCATTTTAAGAGCCCAATTCAATGATGCTTTGTACTTTCTACTCGCACAGCCGTCACCACAGTCCCGTTCTGGAACATTGTCATCAACCCAGGTAGATCCCTCCTGCCCACCTGGGTCACTCCCCACCCCACCTGCAGCCAGCCAACCACGAACACACTTCCTGCCCCGGATTTGCCTTTTCCGGCCATTTCTTATAAACGGACCCATACAGCATGTGGTCTCCTGCGCCTGGCTTCTTTCTGAGTGAACCCAGATTGTCACGTGTATCAGTGGACCCTCGGTCCTTTTCTCCTTTCTAACTTTCAATATAAAAAAGGTACGACAATAGAATACTGAACCCCCATGGACCTACCACCCAGCTTTCTATCAGGACAAGGCCACTTATGTTCACCTGCAGCCCCTGTCCCTTCCTGTCCCCCACTTACTCTTTTCCAAGTCACTCCCAGAAACCACATGGTTTCATTTGTAAATACTTCAACACGCGTCTCTGAAAGGTAAGGACTCTCATTTTTTTTTTTTAATAAACCTAACTACACCAACATCTTGCCTAAAAATATTAACTATCATTTCTTAATTAATCTCAACTGCTACATCAAGCATTCAAATATCTCACATTGACTGTCACTGCTTGTTCACGGCTGGTGTGGGCAGGTCCCCACCGTGGGGTCGGGGCGATTAACCCTCCGCTTCCTTCGTCCCACTGCAGCGGACGCCAGCTCCCAGCTCTGGGCTTAGGCTCGCCGCCCCCCGAACGTGAAGCTTTGCTCCAGTCAAATCCGGAACGACTGGCTTCGCTAGCCAGCTGACTTTATAGGAGCACCATGTTCCAAGCACAGTCCACAAGCCAGCCACACCTTCCTCCTCCTCTCTCAGCCACTGCATCGCCCTGAAAGGCCCTGTGAGCTCCTTACGGGGGAGGGGTGGTCAGAGGTGGGGACGGGGAGGTCAGGGGAGGGAGAGGCAGCCCGTCCTTACCTGAGGTCGTGGAGGTCCAGTTGCTCACTGCGGTGGTGGTCTCGTTGACCGCGAGTGCCTTGGCAAGCGGGAAGCTAAAACTGGCCAGCAGGAGTGGGCAGAAAGGCTCCATGGCAAACCTGGAAGAGGCAGGGCCAGGCTCAGAGGACACGGCGGCTCTCGGGAGAAAGTCAGGCTGGGCAGGGGTGCGGGGACAGTGGGGGCGCTTTGGGAGCGCCGACTGGTCAGTCCGAGTTTGGGAGAGGGGTCTCTGAATGTACACCTGGCCTGGGGAAAGCATCTCACCTTAGAACAAGCCAGGTGAATTTCCTTTTCTGTTTGCGTGTCTGTTTGCGGGGAGAGGGGAGATGAACAAGGCCTGCAGGTGCCCAGGGAGGAGGCGCTCGGAAAACACCACTGAGAGGTAGCTTCCCAAACCCTCAGAGAGGCCTGTTCACCATTACTGCTCTATTCCCACATGATAATCGTTTTTTCGGTTAAGGAACCTTGTGCTGTGCCTACCGCGACGTGGCTCTGGTATTTCCACAGCCCAGAGAAGTACCAGCAGCCTGCGGGGGAATCGCGGGCTCAGGATGGGCTGGGTTAGTTCGCCTGTGGTCACAGGGCTAGAGGGTGGGAAACGGGGTCCGGCCCATCTGCACAGGGGCCACCTGTGCTGTCCCCCCGGTCACACCACAACCCACACCCTGGTTCTCAGGCCCCGTGCAGGCCTCGACTGCCTCCTCCTGAGCTGCGGGAACAGGTCCCCTATTGTCACAGCTGGGGGGTGGGGGGTAGGGGGTGGGGAAAGGGGCTTGGCTCCTGTCTGAACTCCCGGGTGGAGCAGAGGGAGTCTCTGTCCCCCTGAAAGGGCCACGGTCAGCTCATCTCTGACAGGGGCTTGGGCACCTCTGGGTGGGCGCAGTGGACAAACCGGGGTCACTACGTGGCTCAACGCAGAAAAGGGCTCTTTTGCCCAGGAGACCTCAGATCGCCACCCGGCGCTCCGCTTGGCCCAAACACCTTAGAGCCTTGGGGAATGTGACAGTGACCACTCGGTGGAGTAGAAACCCCTCCTACAGCACTCGCTGCCGGTGCAGGTGGTGGTGGCACGGGCCGAGGGAGGGGGATCTGGTGGCCTCGATGCAGGCAGGCGGTCGGGTGTGGGCGCTCTCCCTCCTGCACGCCCCCCTCTGTTTCTGTCCACTGAACCCTGTCCGTGGTCAGCCTGGGTGCCGTTCCCACACACAGCGCTTTCCTGAAAAAAGCCTCCCTTGGGAATACAAATGGACCGAGGCCAAGAAACAGGGGTTTCTGGTAATGAGAAAAGACATCTGAATGAATGTAAGAAGTCCCAATCCTTGTTCGGCCATCACCACTCTTAAAATGAAACCGTTACAAACACGTTATAATAATCAGCCCAAACAACTACGATAGCCACAGTTGCCACTTCCACTTCTTTCCTGGTTTTTATTTCCAAAATATGCATTTCAGATTTATCAAGTGAGCCATACACACGAAATTGTTCTCCTTCTGTGAGCACCTACTATGTGCTAGGCCTATTCTATGAGTATCACTCTCATAATAACCCCTCAGCACTGAGACACTGAGGGTCCCCCGGATAAGGAACTGGCCCACAGTCAGGTCAGAGGAAACGGAGAATTCAAACCCAGGACGCATGGAGACAAAAGCCCTTGAGCCTTGATGTGCAGCTCTGCATACGCTGCAGCGACACTTAACATATTCGAGTAAATCGCACTAATTGGATTCAGAAGCATTCATTGACTTCATACTACTCAGAGACGCAGAATTCCTAGATGAAACATTTTGTTCTCCTCACATGCATTCATTTGAAACCTCGCCCTCTCCAGGTGCTGAAAGATCTAAGAGGAGGCTGACACACCCTTGAGCCAAAGGTCATCTCATCACAATCAGACACCACAAGGTCCGGAGTGTCCGGGAGCAGCAGAGGATTTGCCCAGTATGACCAGTAGAGGGCACAAAACTTTGCAGAATTCAAACCCGCCTGACAACTGAGACCTTTTATTGCAGGAAGTATATTGCAAGGTCACGGACAATTGCCAGTCCCTGGACATTCACTCTCAAAGAGCTTGCACAGGCTACCTGATAAGCACAGATACAAATCGGTCACAAAAAATAATTCTTGAAATAGTCATTACTTCCACGTTGAATTTTACAACAACTTAATTTCATCACTGTTTATTTGTTGTGCATTTACTAACTGCTAAGTACTGTGGGGCATAAAACACGTCGGGTCTCCAGACCTTAGGTTATCAAAATAGTTTACTTTGAACAAAAGGGGCTTTACTTTTACTCCCATCAAAGGTCAGCCAGCTATCCATTTGATTAGAATTGCCTTTTTATTCCATTTCATGCCTTTTTAATCCTGTTCGTTGGGCGAGTACTCGGGGTTGGTCATTTGGTCTGTTTCTAGGTGTCCCGCGGGCCCAGAGACTCTGCTCATCTTTGGTGTGGATGCCCCCACCCTGGGCTGCTGGCTCACAGCCGGCGCTCAATCAATGTTGGTGGACAGGGATGGTCCCCAGGTACCACGGGACAGGGACATAGGATGACAGGGGGAAGGAAAGTGGGAGCACACTTCAAACGGACAACTGTGACCAGGGCAGGAGGAAGCCCCTCCTGGGGAGCATTTATCTGACCCCAGGGGACACGGAGCAGGAAGGTCATCCCAGGAGGGTTACCCGAGGAGGGTTACCCCAGGAGGGTTACCCCAGGAGAGGCCACAGAGGCAGGACGGAGAAAAGCTCAGCGTGAGGACGGGCGCCCAGGGCCTGGGCAGCAGCGGGGACCACCTCACAGAGGGTCTCCGGGCCTCCGGGGGTGGGGGCTTCTCCCCTCAGCAGGTCCCTCCCCTCTGGCCTGGGTCTCCTGCTCCCTGAAAGAAGGTACCAGAAGCTGACAGGGGGAACACTGCCTTTCTGGGCCCCAAGTTTCAGTGGGTCACTCAGCTGTTCTGTGAGCCAGGGCCTCAGAGGCAGAACCAGTGGCCCCTTCCGCTGGGCTCTGGGGGTGACCGTCCTCTAACTGGGCAGCAGCCGGCAGCCTCTGAAACCTGTGCACGTGTGGGGCAGAGACAGGGCCAAGCACAACGTGTACCTGTTCCCCAGTCTCTCCAGGGGAGTGCAGGTCACGGTGACCTTCAGAGGCAGCTGAGAAGATGGTGGGCCACCGCAGCCCGGGGGCGTGGGCTTCCATCTCTAAGTGTGGCTGCGTGTGTGTCCAGCAGGGAGGCCACCTGCTGTCACAGACACGACCTGGCAGGAGGCAGGTGCAGGGAGCCCCAGGTCCCTTATTTACTTGCAGGTGGGTTGGCTCCTTACTTCCCCGAGTCTGGAAAACCGGCTAAGAACGTCTGCTTCTCCTTTCTGGAAGTTTCTGCAGATAATGCCTGTGATAAGCTGGCCAGTGAAGCTCAGGGTTCCATAGGGACCTAAGGGTTCATTTGTCAATGTCCCTGGCTCACGGCCTCTGGTCTTCAGAGCAGGGGAAGCTCTGAGGCCCCAGCCAAAGCTGGAACCACCCAGAGGCTGTGACAGCCAGACTCGCTGTGCTGGGGGAGCAGGAGGCGCTCGGTGTACACAGGTTCCTCTCAACCTCCTTGTTTCTGCCGAAAGTGCAGGCCACTCAACAGCCCCCACACCTGTCCCCAGCTGTCCTCTCGGCCAGGTCTGCGTAACTGGGAAGGCGGGTGGCTGGGGGCAGGATCTCTGATTCAGACTCGGGTCTCTTTCTCACCCAGGCTTCTTCAGAGGAAGGCAGGAGAGAAGAGAAAGAGCAGCGACTGTCCCCTTCCGGGGCATCTCAGACTGCTTTCCGGGACCCTTCCTTCAAGGCCCATCTGTGGACTCCACAACAGCGTGAGTGCGAATATGGAAAGAGTGGCACCATCCCTGTCACAAGGCCCCAGTCATGCACAGACGCTGCCCCAGCATTTCTGAGGCGGGAGGCACTGTGCAGGCTGGGAGGCTGAGCCAAACCCTGTTGCTGCTGACAAATCCCCCAGCAGGACGCCAGTAAGCATCACTGGCACGGTTACAAACAGGCCTAAATGTTCCCAGAGAGCCAGCGTCGCTGCTGTTCACCTGCCCGGCATCTGTGGGTTGTGCGTCTGTGAGGGGTGAAGTCTGGGCACGGGCTGTTCCCCTACCCCCAAGTCTACCGTGAATGCATGGGGCTTGGAAGGCAGCCCTCGTAGGCACAGGCAGATGCTCAGACGCTCGCCCTGGAAACAGCCTGGGAAGGACAGCACCAATCTTCTGATATTATTGCGAAAAATGCCAGTCAAGCTTGTTCCAGCACCGGGCCCCCAGCCACACCTCTCCCAGGTTCACCCCATCGCCTCCTGATAAACCCCAGGAAGCAGGGCTATCGGGGCCTCGACTCGCCAAGGGGCTGGCACCGAATCCCACTGAGCCTGTTTCTGATGAAACTGGGACAATATTACCCGTAAGGCAAAATGAGTGTTTTTTTAATGCACTGGGAAAGAACAAATCTCAAAGAACAAAGATGTGTTTTCACGGTAAAAGAGAAACAAACCCAGACCTTTTTTCCCACTTTCAGGTGTGAATACTCTTACGTGGATGAGAGATTTAAATAACAATAATAAACACCCCTTCAGCAGTCCAACTGCAGAGTCAGCATGTTCCAGAAACATCCCCAGCAATCCTGCCCTTTTGGAGAAGGCTTTGCTCGTTAAAAAAGCAAAGATGTGAAGAACGCGCTTTTGATCTGAGGTGGTGAAGGCTGGAACTTAATTGCTTTAGAAGAAAGGCAGTTGCACAGGCCTAATGTAAAATCACTGGCATATCATTAGAAGGAAATTAGCAAAGATATCTATGCGATAGGAGGGAAAAAAGGGAAAAAACCAGAGAGAAATGACGAGGAGAGGCTGGGCAGTGTCCCCGGCCTGGCCGACTCACTGGGCAGGGGCCTGTGATGTCCTCCAGGGTCCCCTCATCTCACTGTCTTCCAACAGCCACTCAGAGAGGAC
>NW_017731435.1:3747855-3760462 GCF_001890085.2 Hipposideros armiger
GCTCCTTCTGCAGCCCCAGCACCTCCTGGGCTCTGCGGGGGTCAGGCCACACGGCTATCTGCTGTGCACACACGACCTCCACCCACTCGGAGGCCAGTCTGGGGTCCCTGGGACACACGGAGTTCAGGAAACTGAATTCTGAGCACACCCTGGGTGGTTGTACCCACAGAAGTATCGGGGTATGGGGTGACTGGTGCTTCTATCTATACATGTGCCTCCCCAAACACACACCATATACACAGGCCAGGTGTGTCCAGAGACATCTGAGGTCCCTGGGGAGGGGTGGAGACCCCACATTCCCATTAGAAGGGGTCTTTGCCCCAAAGACTGCAGACGCCCCTACTGAGGCTTGCATCTTTCACCCCGTTCGCTTGTGTGCCCCTCACTGAACGTTAGCTCACCCCGGGCCTTGGGAACCACTGGGCAGTAGCCACACTGAAGCTGGCCAAAACCACCAAAACAGCAACAAAATACATTCTGATCTAACGCCCTCCTGTGGGCACACCACGCACGGCACGTGAGACAACTCTCCAGAGGACTGCGTCTCTGCTTCGTACTTTCTCTCGTTAAACAAGTACCAAGTGACAGTTTTTCTTAAAAGAGAGCTGAGGAGATGGAAATTCGTTTCGCAAATTAGTTGGAGCTGATCACATTACACGTACATAACTGGGCACGACTGAGCTCTGAGAGAAGCTAAGAACAGGCATTTTACATCATGAAAGTCTCAACGGGCCTTAAAGAACACAAATAGTTTTCAAATAGATGCCTCCCCCCCACCCATGCTTTCTTCTGCTTTGCAACCTTGCCTGATCCCTGGCACGGGTGCGCTGCGCCCTGCCACAGGTGCGCTGCGCCCTGCCACAGGTGCGCTGAGCCCTGCCACAGGTGCGCTGCTTCTTCTCAGGTGACCACAGGCTCACTCAGCCCTGGTGAGTGTCATGCCTGTGCTCAAGGGACCGGCTGCCAGGTAGGGAAGGAAATAGAGGTTAAGAGGATCTCTTGGTTCTTCACTTGGCTTTTCCTCAACACGGGAAGTATGAACAGGTATTTCTGGAAGTGGCACTATTGGGCCCTTCTCTCTGAGTTCATTGCTGACCCCTTGGGCTCCTTCCTGCATTTCCGGAGTCCCCACCATCTGAGCGCCCTTCGCTCAGACAAGACACAAGCCAGTTCCTGAGGGCGACCTCACAGGCAGCACTCTCGAGGTCAGAAGGCTACAGAATGATGGATGGATCGGACAGTGTTGAAAAAAATTCATGGCCAGCAGTTCTCAGCTCATTAGGAAAAGTGGCTCTTCAGCAGACCTCGTTACTTTTCCTTTTAATTGGGGGAAATAAAATCAAATCAGCTCATGAAATAGCATCTGAAAATGTGTTTTGCCGGGTAAACGACAAAGTGATATTTTTTAGAAGACAAAAATGCTGCCTGCGTTTCGGCGCAAAAAGGGCTTATCTGCTCTCTGCTCAGTGGAGATTGTTTTAAGCTTACCAAGCAAGGTCCACAGGCTTCACGAAGACAAGCTCTCCCCGGGAAGCTGGGGGTTTTGTTCCAAACATCTCAGGCTTGGCTTGAGGGTTGCTTTGGAGTAAAATTCAAGTATCAATGAAGAATCCTTTCTGCTTAGTAAGGTCAACAGAATTTGACATTGTGATTGAATATCTTTATACACTCGATTTTTTTCCTAACAAGTGCATAATTCGTCCTCTGTGATGAAGCAGTGGCTACCAGGGACATAGGATGACAGGGGGAAGGAAAGTGGGAGCACACTTCAAACGGACAACTGTGACCAGGGCAGGAGGAAGCCCCTCCTGGGGAGCATTNGCCCTGCCACAGGTGCGCTGAGCCCTGCCACAGGTGCGCTGCTTCTTCTCAGGTGACCACAGGCTCACTCAGCCCTGGTGAGTGTCATGCCTGTGCTCAAGGGACCGGCTGCCAGGTAGGGAAGGAAATAGAGGTTAAGAGGATCTCTTGGTTCTTCACTTGGCTTTTCCTCAACACGGGAAGTATGAACAGGTATTTCTGGAAGTGGCACTATTGGGCCCTTCTCTCTGAGTTCATTGCTGACCCCTTGGGCTCCTTCCTGCATTTCCGGAGTCCCCACCATCTGAGCGCCCTTCGCTCAGACAAGACACAAGCCAGTTCCTGAGGGCGACCTCACAGGCAGCACTCTCGAGGTCAGAAGGCTACAGAATGATGGATGGATCGGACAGTGTTGAAAAAAATTCATGGCCAGCAGTTCTCAGCTCATTAGGAAAAGTGGCTCTTCAGCAGACCTCGTTACTTTTCCTTTTAATTGGGGGAAATAAAATCAAATCAGCTCATGAAATAGCATCTGAAAATGTGTTTTGCCGGGTAAACGACAAAGTGATATTTTTTAGAAGACAAAAATGCTGCCTGCGTTTCGGCGCAAAAAGGGCTTATCTGCTCTCTGCTCAATGGAGATTGTTTTAAGCTTACCAAGCAAGGTCCACAGGCTTCACGAAGACAAGCTCTCCCCGGGAAGCTGGGGGTTTTGTTCCAAACATCTCAGGCTTGGCTTGAGGGTTGCTTTGGAGTAAAATTCAAGTATCAATGAAGAATCCTTTCTGCTTAGTAAGGTCAACAGAATTTGACATTGTGATTGAATATCTTTATACACTCGATTTTTTTCCTAACAAGTGCATAATTCGTCCTCTGTGATGAAGCAGTGGCTACATGACGCTTAATTTTCCTTTCTCTCTTGTCTTTGTGTCCTGTTATTCTTCTCTTGTATTCATGAGGTTTGGGGGCTCGAACAAGCCAAGGGGTGTGGGAGCTGCGTAAGTGGGCACAGCTTGTACACACACAGGGCACAGAGGCTGGCGGAGAAGCCGAAGCTCCGCAGGGAGCACGCGGGAACGGGGCGGAGGTTGGCTTCACGGGGCAGCTCAGGCGAAGTCCGCTTTCAGCATCCCGGAAAGAGGTCTTCTCGTGGAAGGATGCCTGGCGTGGATGGACGGCAGATCCCTCCTGTGCCTCAGTCCCCAGCTTGTCCCCCCTATCACCCCATTCAGTTTTCAGAAAGTGAGAATCTCGCCACGTCGTCCTCCGCAGTGGCTTCCGCTGCCCTCGGGGTTGAGCCCAGGCTCCTTGGTGGGGCCGGTGGGGCAGGTGCCCCATCAACCCTTCCAGCCCCCAACCCAGCAAACATGCCAGGCTTCTTACCCTCCATATTCTGCAGTCCTCCAGCTCTTAATGCTCAGAACACCCCTCCCCGCTTGCTGTGCCAAGCAAACTCCTCTCCATCCTTCACCCCTCTGACCCTGGGCCAACCTCTCCAGGAATCTGTGCCCCCAGGGCACTGCATGCTCTGTTTCCAGGCTTCCCCCTCCCACCATGCAGCCTGGCTGACTGGTCTGTCTCCCCTGCATCTGAGCCCCCTGGGCTCTGCAGTCCACTCAGCATACCGTAGGTACTCAATGCCTGTGCATGAACATGTCTGCCTTCTGTTTTCCGAGAAACACATCATCCTGCTCCCACACTTCCTAAACCCTTGTAAAGAGGGTCAGCAGGGGCCTCACAAAGTGCCTGGCTGTTGGGTCCAGCGCAGAGCTGGCTCACTGTACCCCAAGACCCTGGCTGGCACGGGCCCCACTGCAGGTTTCCCCACCAGGAAGACAGGAAGGCTGATGAGCCACTGTCACCTTGGTCTGAACAAGGTGAACACGTTCCTCTAACCTGCTCTGAAAAAAAGACAAAGTCACAGAAATAAATGCAAAACACTTGTCATCGCAGGGCCACGGGGTGGCCGACAATTTGGTGAGGGTAAGGACCTCCCTACCTACCCTGCTGCCCCATCACACCACAGACACCTGCTTGCGAGGGATGTGCTTCTCCACCTGAGGGCTGAGGGTCCCCGGGATGCTGATCGAAAGGTCAAAATTCACTGTAGCACAAAAAAACAGAGCCTGCTGGCCAAGTGACCCACAGACAGCTCGGGTGTGACCTGGGATGTGTTTGCAAAGTTTTTTCTTTTTTTAAAGGTATAATTACATACAGTTAAATGCACAGAACCTGAACCTATGGTTTGACAAGTTCTGACAAATGTACATCCCATGCAACCCATCCCCCATCAAGAGGAAGTGGGTTTGTTTGACATTTCTCCAGAAACTTCCTTCTCATTTCTTTTCAGGCCAGTCTTTCCCACGCCAAGAAGCGTGCACTATTCTGATTTCTATCTCCAGAAATAACTAGCTTTGCCTGCTTTTGAACTTCCTATAAATGAAACCATACAGGATATACTCTTGTGCGTCCAGTTTCTTGAATTCAGCTCTGTTTTGAGGCTCATCCACGTGGCTGTGGGCATCGGCGGTCCGTTCCTTCCTACGGCTGAGGAGTTCCCTTTGTGCACCTGTCGCCGCGATTTGCTTACCCATTCTCTTCTGGATACACATTTGGGGTGTTTCTCCTTTTTTGGCGATTATGAGCAAATCTGCTATGAACTTGAATACAAGTCTTTTTGAGAACAAATGTTTCTCATTTATTTGGGTTGAATGCCTATAAGTGGGGTTGCTGGGTTCAAGGAGTGGGTGGGTGCATGCTTATAATGTAAAAAGGTTTTAAATTGGTTTGAAATATCCAAAAAGGGGGCGAGGCCACCAAGTCTTGAGATGTGGCTTTCCCTGGGAAAACCAGGTCTGGCCTGCACGCCTGCTTGGCAGCAAAGGTTGGCCCCTCAGTAACCTGGACTTGCCGAGTGTCCCGTGGCCCCACTCTGCCCCTTCGCACCTGGGCCACCCTCTGCTTTTCTTTATCACACAGTCTGTGGCTGCCACCCCAGGAAGTGGACTCCGAGCCCCGGTGCCTGGATGAAAGCAGCCATCCATCACCAGGGCCTCATTCAGAACTCCAGCGAACGAATCTGAAATTGGCAGGGAGCCTGGTTTTTTCCTGACGCAAAGCAAGAAGTTTAGTAATTCCGAGTGAAACACTTCCTTTTCAGGCCACCACTATCCACAGTTGTGGGAGGTTTTAATTTGGTTCGGTCTCCCTTAATATGCTGCACATACACAGGTTTTAATCTTCTTTTATTAAAAATAAATCCACCCTTCTCGCTCGGGTCTCCTGTGTAAATATCTAATTAGGGCAGAAGCTCTGCCCAGCCCAACAGGGGTGTGTTGCTGTCCCATAAGAAGGCAAGAATTGCGCCCATCTTCTGAAAAATGTTAATTGGGCCAAACAGTGAGCATGAATTATTTATAACCGCCCCTCTGGTTATTTGGAAAAAAATTTGCCTCCAATTTGCAACTCAGAAAAGAACTCTTGGTATTTTATTACTCAAAGAAACAGCTTTGGAACCTCACGGACACCCCAGCCATGGTAGATACACAACCCGATTTGTGCCTGGAGGAGACATGGAGGGCAGGGTCCCTTCTAAAGGCCTGGCCCACATCATGCCTGAAGCAGGGTCACATTTGGGCCTAATCTAAGTAGGTTCATGGTAGCTTCATTCATTCATTCATTCATTCATTCATTCATTCATTCATCTATTTACTGGCACCTTCTGTGCAACAGTGAACAAATATAACCAGAGCCCTGCCCTGAGGGGCCGCCCTTCACACACCTCCTCTGAGGACTGTCAAAGGCCCATGCTTACAGGGTTGCTTTTCTCAACAGGCTGTACCCTGTAATGTGGACTTCTGTCTAAACCCTTCCTCCCAGCAGCCCCCAGTGGCGCTCAAGAATAGGATTCTCCCTCTGTTTCTAAACTATCCCAAGAGGTTTCCCAGCAGAGACCCCACCCACTATTTGTTTTGACCACAACCACTCAGATCTGCAGGGTGACCCTGTGTTTCCTCTACGCACAGTTTTGGGGGGAGAACATTCTCTTCACCACTGTCAACCCAGCTAAGGGGTTAGCTTCCACCCGGTAAGGCTAAATGCTTTAAGTGACACAGTTCCAGGGTTACGTTTTTCTTTATTGATACTCTGTTGGGAAACTACAATCAACTGCATGTAATTATGGAAAATTATAACATCAGCACAGCAGTAAACCAAAACGTTACCCTTTGGGAATATTAATAAGTACATGCTCTTCTCTTTAATAGAAAATTCATGCCTATTTCACAAAATGGTTTGCTCTCACACTGGGAAACATTATGACACTCATGAATTTTTAAAGAGGCACTGATTTTCGTATGACCAGGAGCCAGTAATAAAGATTTGTTTGTTCATTCATTCAACAAATATTCACTGAGTGTCTTCTGGACACAGAGCCCGGAAGGAGGCCTTCTTCAGTCAACAAGATTTGACAGGGAGGCTGCTGCCTTCGAGGGATTTTTCTCCTCTGACCGGAAAGACCAGTCCTCCCCCGAAAAGAACGTTGGCGGTTCAAGATGGGCCGTGGGGAGTGGCTGGTGCCAAGCCACTCGAAAGTTTGCTCGACTCCTTGCTTTCAACATAGGTGTCCGCTGCTGGAGATGCCACAGGGACTAAGACCCCATTCGTGCCTTTGGGAATTTGTGCCATTCGTCCCATGTCTAGCACATAGTAGGTGCTCATGATGACCCCTGATCAACAGCATGGCATCAGAAGAAAGCTGACTGTGCGCCTCCTTCCTGAGCTCGGGGTCTTTGCTATTCCTGCCTTGTGAGGAGCTTTCCCCGGGGGTTTCCAGCAACGCAAGGCTGGAAGGTGTCCGCAGGTATCTGAACTATTTGGGCTTCTGTCGTTGCGTCTGCTCTCACGGGCAGAGGGCAAGAAGTTGGGCTTATGGGCCGGAAGACGCTGGGTTCCTGAGTGACCGTGACTCGGGGCATTTTATTTGTCCTGGAACAGCCCTTACAAGCCCCTGGGAGGCTCGAGGAGGCCACCAGCCCAGTGAAAAGAGCCCGACAGGAGAGAGAGGTGGGCCTGAGTTCACGCGTGGGCTCCTCCACTTCCGGGCAAGTCTCTTGCCTCCCACGGGAGACGCTTTCCTCCTCTGTGATCTGGGGGCCCAGTGGCTGCCTGTTGGGATCTGTGGGGACACAGGTGGGCTCTCTGGCCCAGGTTCTGCTCTGAGCTGGTGGGAGGGGACAGCATCACATCCCTGAGGTTCGGGGCACCGCCTCTGCACGGGCACGCTGGATGTGCTCAGAGTTGCTGAGAACCTTCCTAAGGCTGGGAACCATCCGTGGCACTCTCTAAGGGTGCCAGGTGACCCCAGGATGCGCACAGCCCAGTGGGGCAGACACATAATAACCAGCGCGGCATTAGAAAGAGGAAGCCCAAGAGGAGGATTTCAAGTAATACAAGTATTATTATTTCACGTGTTGTTTCATGGGCTCAACTTGTACCCAAATTTGTAAGCATCAGGGATGCAGGCGACGTAGGGCGGGGCTGGCCCATGTTTCCACGCATGCGCCGTCGCTGGACATCCAGGTACGATGCTACAGACGACCAGCAGGTGGCGCCGTCGGGGAAGCCGTAGAAACTTCCACTCCCACCGGCCCAGGCTCCCAGACCCTAAACCAGAATGTTCCCAGCGCCCACTTCCTGTAGTCTGGCTCTCACCCACGCACCGTCTTTCCAGGATCACTGCAGACACGTGACGACCCCAAGTGACGACCCCAACCAATGCCAGGACGAAAACTGAGTCTCTAAGAATTTTCCTCTCCCCTCATTATGTTTAAGAGATTAACCAGTAACTCGCACTGTAAGATGCATCCGAATTCTCCTGAACAGGCACCCTCACGCCCATTTCCCAGCCTGGAATTTTATAGTTTCTAATCTGTGGATCCTCAATCTCTATCCAAGTCAAGAAATCCAACCCTCCGGGGGACTTCCCTGGCCTGAAACGGGGGAGAGAAACTATAAATCAAATAGCATTCCCCGTTCAGGAAACTAGATTGGTGCCCACAGCCGCAATTCTTCCATACATATTAAAATTAATTATACTGGAAACCGTAGCTCCAAGTATGTACAAATAATGTGGTGTAAAAGGGCAGAGGTGGCTGCTAATTAAGACGGAAGACTTCCAGGACACTGCTGCCGATTGCCTACCTTCCACTTAATGGATCATTTATCAACTGTTTTTTTGTTTTTTGTGTTTTGTTTTTAGCTGAGCCATCCTGCCACCTTTTGGCAGCTCAACGGCAGCTCAGCTCGGGCCGGGCATCGAACCTCTGTTGCTCAGAGCTCACACTCTTGAGCGAGCTCTTAACCCACTGAGCCACTCGGCCGGCCCCACAGCTGTTTAACAGACCAACTCATGACAACCGCTAGGTTTTGATGTTTGAGTTCGGGGAGCCTAAGTTAGGGAGAAAGAAGAGGAAGAGAGAAAAAAAATGGGGGTCGGGGCAGGGCGGAGGAGGAGAAGGGCTGAGAGGCATGGAGGTCAGGAGCTGGACGGGGTGGGCCCAGCACGGCCCTTCCCCGTGTGGTTCTGGTGCCCTGGGGAGGGGGAGCAGCTTTTTTATTCCTCAGAGGAAAAATGTCAGTTCCCAAACCAAGTCGTTGGTGCGCTCCTGTTCCAGGGCAGGGTGTGCAGCAGGAACAGCCTCGGGGGCCCTTGGCGCCGCCACTTTCTAAGTGTGACAGCTCAGTCCAGTTGCCTCATCTGCAAGACGGGGAGTCATCTCTGGTTTGAGGCCAAGGACAAGCAAGGCCAGATGTGCAGAAGGCTGCGACCCCACTGGGTGATCCTGGCCAGGGCATGGGCCTGGTTCATGGCCAGCAGAGGGCCTGGCACCCAGGGGCTGCCCCACAGGGGCCTTGCAGAGTGAATGACTGAGTGGGGGAAGGGATGACCCTCATTCCTTGAAGAGAGCGACCCTGAGCCCCGCTGGCCCTGGTCGGCCTCAGCTCACGCCCAGCCCAGTGTAATTATCAATAGCATCGCTTTCTCTCTCAAAACCGTCAGGGCTTGAATGGTCAGCTATACGCCCACCTGCCTAGGAGAGACAGAGCAGGGCGAGGTCATCAGTCTCAAACAAGACAGGAATTTTGCTGTCTTATTGGGTTGTCGGAAAAGTCGTGATGTATTTTTTTCTATGTTTTTCATTGCAAAAATGCGTCATGACTTTTCTGACAACCCAACAGCATGAGACCTGACCAGACAGAAAGGTGCTAAATAACCACTCTCACGCTCATTAATGGCATTGAAACCATGAAGGAATTGGAGAATCCTTTTGTAAACCCCCAAATTATTGAATTCTTTTCAGCATCCTTCAAACCACAGCTGCTCTGCCCCCAGCACGGACATCAGAAAGAGTCTGCGCCACCAGTTCAGGGCAACCTGCGCTCTGGTCCACACTGAGCTGTGTGACCCGGGGTGAGCTCTTGCCCTCTCTGAATCTGTAAAGTGAGCAAAACAGTGACCTCACCCAGCCCCTGGGCAAGACAAGAAGAAAGCCCTTCACACCTTTTCTGGAATGTGAATTAACACTTTCAGTAAGTTCAGCTCAAAGGTAAACCAACAAGAAGCAACGGAAGCAGTTTTATTGCCTATTTTAGACGGGCACTCTGAGTGGGGGTTGGGCGGGGGAAGAAAGACCTTCATTTTCAGTCCTGGAGACATAAACCCCCAGAACTACCAGGGACAGTGAGACGTCTCGGGTTCAAACACCAAGTAGCATTTACGGAGCAGAGGCTGTGCCCAAGCTCTCTGCTGGATGCCTCCTGGATTAGAGGGGTGCTTCCATCAGCCTGCGATGTGGGAACACTGACAGGGGAGGCGGTACAAGCTGAACCTCCAACAGGGACTTCCTAAGCTGGCCCAGACCGAGCAGGCCCATGCAGGTCAGATCTGCAGAGGACTCAGGAAGTGTCCCAGCATCGGCCAGACCAGAGACCTCACCCCTCCGTCTCCGTCCCCTCTGGGCCTCAGCACCGTGCATGGAACTCGCATAGGGCTTGCCAGCTGGCACGATGGCTGGACACGAGTGCCCCCAGGGGCGAGGACGGTGGCAGGCTGAGAATGGAGCCCGGCTGCCTGTGCTTTTGGAAGCGTTTACCGGCTTATCTGCTTCTGGGAAGGACCCAGAAACTTCCAGCCTCTGTTCCTGCATGTCCTCCTGCTTCCTGCCTCCTTCCCACCCCCCTTTTACTCCTGGCCAGGGGCAGGTGTCAGGACAGAAAGTCCTGTGAGGATGTGACCGCGGCCCATGTGAGCTTTTGAAAAAGCCCAGACAGGTGGGCCCCTTCCCCTGCAGAGACCACAGGAGGGACCGTCGCATCCCACTAGCCCTGGCCAGCAGTATCCCAGGATTCCTGTTTCCCGCCCCGCCATTCCAAAATGCCCCAGGCTGTGGGGAAAAGGACACTGATCAACTCGGCTCAGAGATGGTAGAACTGGGTCTTGAGGCCGTAACATCTTTAACATGATCCGTGGCTCCTGAAACTTTGCTAAGAATTACTAGGATTTCTTTCTCCCGAAATGAGAGGGCCCTGCATCTTGGCTATTCTGTCCCCGCCTTCCAGAAGGTCCAGGAGAAACTGGGGCTGCAAAGGCACCCAGCGAGGGAGGCAGGTGAGGGCCTCCGAGAGACAGGCCTCCCACGGGACCGTCGTGCACTTTTCCCGGGGGGTGCAAGGGGGGCCTTCCTCCCGGGGGAGCTGCCTGCCACCCCCAGTGCAAACCCTGTGAGCGGCACGGGGGACAGCAAGCTCTGAATTCCATCCCCGGTCAGCACTGGGATTCAGGAAGTACACCGAGGTGGGAATCAGGACCTGAGACAGAACACATGTCCTTATTTCTAGAAGCAGGTGAGTGACAAGAATGATGCTGATGCCATTCATGACAGGAACACTGACAGGGCGTGAGCTTTGGCTGTGGACACCGGTCCATGCACTTTACACACAGCACGTGTGACCCTCACCTCACGGCAGCCCTCTGAGACAGGACACGGCTCTCATCATGGTTACAGCAGGAGGGGGGGCTCTGCGGATCAGAGAGGGGAGGTCACCTGCCCGGGGCCACACAGCTGGTAAAATGGCAGAGCCTGAATTCAAACCCAAGTAGTCTGTAAACAGCCAGACTTTGGAAAACCGTGTCTCTACGGTCACTGTGAGCTCATCAGACCTGGGAATTCTCCTGGAACGCTGTAAGGTGTTGTCAGGACAAGTGCGGGGAACGTGAGACTCGATCGAAACTGAAAAACATTTCCTTTCAGGACAGATGGACACACATTCTGTAAATTCCCAAAATTTACCAAAAATACTTAGCCGCCCCTGCCCCCAAAAATCCATGACTTGTTTTGGCACTAACGGATGTTAGCGTTTCGTGGGTTTTGAATTGTAAACATCTCCCCTCAGAATTTCAGTTTAGTTGTTATACCTGGGTAAGGCCCCTGCATCATAAAGTGGGGGCTTAGTAAACATCTGTTCAATGCGCAAAAGAAATGGCCAAAAGGTTTGCCGAGAAGAGCCGGAGCTGAGCTTTGTATGTTCCCCGCCAACCAATGTCTCTATAAACACCAGCTGCACCTCCTTAAATATTTATCAATATAGAGCCACAAAATTTTACGTCCTTTGAGAATTGCTTGTTCTGTTACAAAAAAAAAAAAGGGAAGGAAGAAAAGAAACCTCAAAGGAAATAACTATTCCCATCTACTAGAGAGCTGGGCAATAAAGAAAGCGGGGAGCAGGCCGTGAGAACTGGAGTCCATCGAGTCTGTCTAGAAACGTTCAGGTCAAATAAGGGCTGACCACTTTCAGAAAAACGAAGCTGGACCGGAGCTGTGCCGAACTTTGAAGTCCCTCTGAATGCAGAGCCTCCTTTTATTTGAACTCCGATGACCACGGGGAGGAAAGCAGCAGGGAGAGCAGTCCACGCGCAGACATCACAGCTAGGCTTTCTCCTGGTGACAGCGTCTCCATGGGACTTGGCACAGGCTCAGGGGCCCAGGAGGACCCTCCCATCGTCCAGGGGGAGGCTCCCTCCACCCTTTTATCCTCTCACATGCCGGCTGGTCTCCTCTTTGCCACCTCAGGGCTGGCGAAGTCAGGTGCACACACAGCAAGGGCAGGCGTCTGCACAGGTGCCTTCCGACTCCACGCAGCCATGTGTTCCGTGAGGATACGAGTCTGAGCCAACACGGCAGGAATATGCTCCCTCTCACCTGTGTCTAGAAACTGCGCACGGCTATTGAGCCAGCTTGAGACGCTACAAACCTGCTGATTCCCGTTGGGCTCAGACAGGAGGAAACAGACTTCAATGAAGCAGTGGTTTTCAAGCCCAAATTAGCTGAGCACCTACAAGGTGCCTAGGAGTTGATTATGTGTAAAAGGCTTATGCTCTGATTTACCCTTTAAATCAGATTTCTCTTTGGTCTGTGAAATTGTGCCAGGGACCCTGGGGGGGCACAGACTCCAGCTGAGGATAGAACCCCAGAGAGAAGGCAGATGAATTAGGTTTGGTCTTAGGAAACCCAATGGTATCATTGCTAGCCCCTAAGACCTTCAGTGCAAAGGACAAACAGCGAATAGATGCTCTGCTGATTAAATGGTGTCCCTGCAAATTCGTGTCATTCCAGAACCTCAGAATGTGACCTGTCTGCAAATAGGGTCTCTGCAGATGTAGGGAGTTAAGATGAGGTCATAATGGATTAGGGTGGGCCCCACATCCAATGAGGTCCTTATAAGAAGAGGAGAGCACACGCGCGCGCGC
>NW_017731435.1:3760528-3774296 GCF_001890085.2 Hipposideros armiger
AGAAGAAAACCGTACATGACACTGTGATTTATACTAAGAAATACATAATTGATCTTCTTCCCCATTTCTGGCACAGGGCTCCTAAAACCCTTGGAATTTCCTAAGTGATAAGAGCACTAAAAGCATCTTTTGTTCTAATATTTGGCCTTTCACCCCGGTTCCTGACACAGGGCTCCGGAAACCCTTGTAATGTGCTGGGTGTTAGAAGTGTCTTTTGTTCTGATGAGGTGACTCTGGGGGCGCTCCTGGATGAGGGCTGGTCCCTGGAAAGACCAAGCCATGATCAGAAACTTGGAATTTCAGCCCCACCCCCCCATTCTTTTGAGAAGGGAGAGGGGCTGACAATGGAGTTAACGATTAATGACTATGTGATGAAGTCCAACAAGTATGGGGTTCGGGGAACTTCCAGATTGGGTGAACACATCCACGAACCAGGAGGGTGACGCTCCCCAACTCCCCAACTCCACAGGGACAGAAGCTCCTGTGCTTGGGGCCCTCCCAGACCTCTTCACCTGCCTGTTCCTCTGTACTCTTTATCATATCCTTTAATAAACTGGTAAACCTAACCTGTGAGTTCTGTGAGCGACTCTAGCAATTTAATCGAACCCAAGGAGGGGTCATGGGAACCTCAGATTAATAGTCTATCGGTTCTTAGGGCCGGCCGAGTGGCTCAGTTGGTTAAGAGCTTGCGCAAGAGTTTGAGCTCTGAGCAACGGTAGTTCAAGTCCCGGCCCGAGCTGAGCTGCTGCTGAGCTGCCAACAGGTGGCAGGATGGCTCAGCTAAAAAAAAAAATAGTCTATCGGTTCAGAAGCACAGCTGATTGGTCAGAAGTACAGGTGACAACCTGGACTTGCGATTGGCATCTGAAGAGGGGTGGGAGCAGTCTTGTGGGACCGAGCCCTTCATCTGTAGGGCCTGATGCTATCTCTAGGTAGATAAGGGCAGAATTGAGTTACACGGTAGGACACCCAGCTGGTGTCACACAGAATTGCTTGGTGGAGGAACGCCCCCATCCATTTGGTGACCAGACGTGTCAGAAGTGAAGTGTTCTGTGTAAAAGTAAAGGAGACACACAGGAGGAAGGGAACACTGAACGTTTCCTAAATCACCATGTGAAGACGGAGGCAGAGAGATTGGAGTGATGCAGCCACAGCCCAGGACGGCCAGGAGCTACAGAAGCTGGAAGAGGTGAGGAAGGACTCCCTCCCACAGCCTACAAAGGGGACCAGCCCTGCTGACACCTTGATCTCAGGTGTCCAGCCTCTAAACTGCGAGAATACATTTCTGTTGTTTCAAGCCACCATGTTTGTGTCACTGTCTTACAGCAGCCCTGGGACACTCACACAGATGCTGAGCTAAGAAAGTTGTGAAGAAGTTCCTAAAATGCTTCTAGTTGCCTCTTTGGCCATCTTCCCCTTTGTTGACTGTGGGATCCTTCCAGGTCCTTCCAGACCCTTCCTCCTCCTCATGTCCCACATCCATCAGTCCCTAAGTCCTACCACATTCTTCTTTCAGTCAACTTTCGAGCTCTGTGTCTCTTTACCGAAAGCTCAGGTCCTTCTTCATCACAGAGCACTTGTGGGGATGAAGAAAGAAATAGCGAGGACCAGTGCCCAGCACAACTTCTGAACACAGCCAGGACTCACTAACAGCAGCCCGACTGCTCTCTCATGGCTGGCCTGCCCGGTGCCTGCCATCGCCCTACCCCGTCACTGGCTGGATGGTTCTCACACACCCCTTCTCTGTCCCCTGTTCAGGATACCCAGGGGCCTCCAACAGCAGTTCTCACACTCTGGGATTCTCTTACCACCTTCACAAGCTTTGTCACATCTTTCACTCATTTTTCTAAGAAAATCAAATACACGCACTTAAAAGGAAACTGTTTATCTTTAGTGTAAATGGGAAAAGCAGCATCGCCGGCCAAGTACAGAGATGACCTTGACATCAAGCCAGTGAAGATGAGGACCATGAGCTTTGCAAGTCTTGCTAAACGCTGGCTCTGCGCAGGGCTTTGAGCTAACGCTTGCTCTCTTTCCGTTGAAAAGGTAGATTAGCAAGTGTTAGATGGGAAAGACACACAAAGGGAAACCGAGCCTGTCTCTTGAGTGTGAGAAAGACTGGAGGAGAAGCAAGAAGGGAGGACTTTCTCCCTTTTTGATCCAAAGTTTGTCACTGCTATGCTCAGTTTCCACCTGAAACCATCTCAGGACTTTTGTGCATCAGAGGACACTACCAAGAAAGTGAAAAAGAAAACCTACAGCCTGGGAAAAAGTATTTGCAAATCCTGTATCTGATAAGGATCTAGTATCCAGAATACATAAAGAACTTTTATAACTCAATCGCGGGAAGGTAAGTGAACCAATTAAAAAATGGGCAAAGGACTTGAATAGACATTTCTCCAAAGAAGACATACAAATGGCCAACGAGCCTGGAAAAGGCGTTCCAGATCACTAATCATTAGGGAAATGCAAACCCAAACCACAATGACATAGCACTTCATGCCCACTAGGATGGCTATAACTAAAAAAATAAGTTAAATAACGAGTGTGGGTGAGGCTGCGGCAGAACTGGAACCCTCGTGCACTGCTGGTGGGGAAGAAAAACGGTGCCATCACCATGGAGAAGTTTGACAGCTGCCCAAAAGTTAAACGTAGAATTACTATATCATTTAGTGATTGCGCTCCTTGGTACATCCTCCAAAGAAACGAAACCAGGTGTTCAAACAAAACTTGTACACAAACACTCATAGCAGCATTATTCACAATAGCCAAAAGGCGGAAAACCATCTAACTGTTCATTAACTGACGAATGGATAAATAGAATGTGGCCTATCCTCTCAATGGGATATTATTCAGCCATGAAAAGGAATGAAGTATTGACACATGCGACAGCATGGCGCTAAATGAAAGAAGCCAGACAAGATGGCCACACATTGTGTCATCCCATTTATATGAAATGCCCAGAATACATAATAGAGACGAAAGCAGATTGGCGGTTGCCAGGAGCCTGGGGGAGGGGGAAGTGGGGAGCGACTGCTTACTGGGCATGGGGGTTCGTTTTGGAGTGATGAAATGTGTTGGCACCAGGCAGAGACAAGAGTTAGACAACCTTGCGAATGTGCTAAATGCCACTGAATTGTACTGTATAAAATGGCTAATATTATGTGATGTGAGTTTTACCTCCATAAAGAGAAAGCATCCCAGGACCACCACATACTGTGCTTTGGGGCAGAAGGCACCCTCCCAGCCTGGCATCCAAGCATGGATAAGAACACCTATGGGAAGCACTGGCTGGCTGAGTACTGCCTACTCAAGACTAACTACTCAGGATTTCCACCAGTAACTCATGGAATCCCCACAACAATAATAAGAGAGTTGGAACCATTATTATCCTCACTGGACAGATGGGGAAACCGAGGCACAGAAACATCGAGTAACTTGCTGGAGTCATAGCTTGGTGGAGGACACAGGTTCCTCTGGTAGACAAGGCAGATGCTCTGGGGTGGGGGTCAGTGAGGTGTCAGAAATGGTGCTATCGAGGGAGTACGCTGGTGGCCACGTGGGACCCCTACACAGGCTCCAATCTCTTCAGCCCCTTCCATAGTAATCATTTGCCTGATTAAATACCAGTCCTGCATTCTGCGGGGCCCATTGTGCTAAATTACATGGTGAGTATGCATTGCAAATTACTCTCATTATTAGAAGTTACATGGCAACATTTATACTAATTAAGTTGGGTCTCATTCCTTTAGCTCTAATTTTAAATCACTGGCAGAACTCCAGCCTTCTGGCCATGAGTGAGCTGCCACAAATGGATGGAGTAAAATGTACTTTTAATTTTCGAGCTATTCAAGATTATTTTACACTTAGAGCGACTTGCTGACATCACTACGCTGCTTTCATTTTTTGCTCTTTTTCTTTTTTTACACTTTTATCAGGATCGATGTAACAGTCAAGTTTTAAAGTACAAACCATACAGCACTCCTTCACAATTGACAGCACGAATATTTTTTAATGCAGCAGAAAACGTTTTTGGAAGTTTGTTTTCCCAGAGCACCACTGGCTTTTTCAATGTGTTTCCCAAAGAAACACAAATGACTGCCATCCAGTGGAATGACGAGGCCACAAAGGCAGCAATGATGAGCTTTATAGGAATCCCGTCACCTCGGTCCCTTAGTCACCCAGGAGGAAAGTACTGCCTTACAGAGGTCAAGTCACCTCCCAAGGTTTCATAGTGAGGAAGTGACAGGTCAGGACCTGAACCCAGTGTCTGATCCGAAGCCCACATGCTTTTTCACTTCTTCAAAATATGTAGCCGTGTGTGTGTTTGTACACAGACAAAACGCATCACACAGAAGACACACTGCCCTCTAATACTGCAGACCGAACTGATGTTGTGCCATTCAGTCATCTGTTCATTTTCACTTATTCAGAAATGACCGCTTGAACATCTGCTATGTGCCACCTGGGTGCCAGGACCTGCGGGCTGATTTTCACAGCCTCCTGTGTGTCCTTGTTCTAAGAACTTTCCAGTACTTTATCTCCTCAGAGCCTTTCAGTTCCCCTGAGAGGCCCCCGGGGGCAGGAAACGGAAGGCACAGCCCTCAGGTTCCCTCTTTATCAAGGCAGTCCCTTAGGGGAGCGGGGCGCTAAGCCAGCTGTCAGCCCAGGAGTTAGGGCTCGCCTGGGGTGCAGAAGGGGGAGCCACCCCCAGGCTACCTCGCAGCCTGAAAAGAACAAACAGCAACAAGACACAGTGCCACTGAGGGTGCGCAGACTTAAATTGCCTAAGAAAAAATCTAGAGGAAAATCTAACAAAATGCGCAGAATTCACCCTGTGCACGATTGGGATAAAATACTACGCAAAAAAGCTTAGGTTTTACTTCCTATGAGTAAAACAGCTCAGGTTTCACTGCCTTTCTCCAGCACACCAACAACTATGCCGCCACTCAATAAGAAAAAACACAAATATGAAACCAAAGGCTCATTACGACCTTCCCACTTCCATAACGGGGCCCTCTCACTTTGTTCCTCTCTCTCTCCCCCTCTCTCTCTCTCTCTCTCTCTCTCTCTCTCTTTCTCTCTCTCTCTCTCTCTCCTCTTTAACCAGAAACAACTAGGGGGCAGAGAGTCGATTGGAAGGTAGTGGAAGCCCTTCCACATTATAGGCAAAATACAGTTAAGTTGTCTACTGTAACCTTACTGACACAAAACCTCTCTTAGCGCAAACACAATAAAGCGAATCTTTAAAGTGAACGCTTGATCCTGTTCATGATGTTCTATGTGGAGGCCCGAACGCACAGGGATCCCCCTCCCGCTAGACTAGGAGTGAAGAGAACGCCAGCCCTTCCGGTCCTCGGGCACTGGCACCACCTGAGGCACGAGGTATCCAACCTTGCTGGGCATTTGGGAGGTGCCACCCAAGTGAGCTGGTGGAACCCTCCTGGAAACCCTGGGATGACCGGCAGTCCGGAGCTTCTGGGGTGCCCCCTCTACTTTTCAGGGAAAAACTGACATTCTGGGATAAACTGATTTAAATGAACCACCTCTTCAAATGCAACCTAGTATTTTTTCTCAGCAGGAAGGCTGTTCTCACCATAGGTACCCCAAATAGTTTGCAAGTGAGTTGTATCTGGTTTACCACACAGCAGCATTAGCAGTCGAAAAGTAATTTGAGCATTTATTAAATACACAGTCTCTTATAGAACACATGCTATTCCATAAGACTCAGCCTTCAACCATAGCAGGATGATTAAGAAGAAAGAAAGGGGGCCGGCCGAGTGGCGCGATGGTTAAGAGCTGGCTTGGGACGCCAGAGGCCCCGGTTCGGATCCCACATATGAGGGCCAGTGACACTGCCCTCCACAGCTAAGATGCTGAACAACAGCTCAACCTGGAGCTGGACTGCCGTGAGTCGCTGGCGACGGCGTAGGCTGCAGACTGCCGTGAGTCGCTGGCGACGGCGTAGGCTGCAGACCCTGCTGCAGTGGGTTGCCATGGGCTACCGTGTGTAGCCAGCAGCCAGCGTGAGCAGCCAACAGCCGCAGTGAGCGGCCGTCCAGAAGCCGGCGACTGATCTGCTTCGCCCTGGAAGAGCGCAATGATGGTGCCAACTTGGGCCAGTGAAGCAACGTCCTCCACAACTAGACTGAAGAACAGAACGACAGCAACTTGTCTGTTCCCCTTCCCCCAATTCCCCAATGCTGTTCTCAGCCCCCCAATTCACCAATAAAAATCTTTAAAAAAAAAAAAGAAGAAAGGAAGGGAGGAAGGGAGAAAGGAGAGAGAGAGGAAGAGAGGAAAGAAAGGAGAATTTCAGTGAGAGAAAACCGTCCTCCAGTTTGATGATGTGATGTTTCAAATGATTGGCTAGTCAGCTTTCATGTCAAATGTGTCCTAAAATGCCTTCATAATTTTCACGTGAGTGGAAAGATGCATGTCCAAAAGTTTGGGCACGTTCTCTTTGATTAAAGAATGTTTAGTTGTTGTATTTTAAATGAAAGACAAAGTACTTGTATGTTAAACAGCAATTTAATGAATAGGAAGATATAAAACCGGCATAAATCACTGGAACACAACTGTTAACCCATCACCTACATGGATGTTACCTTTTTACAAACTGGTCGCGTGAACTCACACACAAACTTGACAAAGAGGGGAACTGCTGTGACATTCCTAAATGATCAGTGAGTAGCAACATTATCTATTAAAGTTCAAGAGCTTTTAGAAAATGCATTTTTCTCACAACCTAAACCAGCGACTGAAGGAACACTTTGGAAACCCCCTTTCACATCTGTATTCTGCATCCATGGATACTTACAGAGCATCGCGTTTGGGGCAGCCCCCAGGTGATCAACTTGTGCAGTCCCATGTCCCCAGCCCTGGAGTCGCACTGGCTGATACTCGGGACATCGCTGAGCAGGCTACCGATGCGAAAGGCAATGCATTATTTACGTGGCTATTCCCTTTGTAATTCTTCTGAGGCTAGCTCATGGCTGCTAGTCCTCAGACGATATCATTAGACACCGGAGCCAAAAATCGAGCAGGGAGAAAGACAGGCGAGATCGCCCATCTCTAGCTGAAATACTCAAAAATAAACTTATGATTCGCAGAGGTGGAGAGACTTTTTTTAAGTTTCAAATAAATCAGTGAGGAAGGCGGCACACAATCCAGTCTGGCTGTTGGGAGCTGTCACGCTGGTGGCTCTGGCTGCAGCTGTGGGCAGTCTTCTGGTGGGGGTGGGGGGATCGGCAGCTCGGTGCATTGCGCCCCAGAGGAGGCAAGAGGAAGGGAGAGCACCCAGCCTCCAGGACACGCTGGGTGCACGGCCCGCAGAGGGAGAGGGGCAAGGTGCCATGGGAACCAAGATTCCCCCACGCTCCAGACTTAGTCTTCACATACAAGTCATGCTGTTACACATTCAGAAAGACGCTTTCAAGGCCAGGCTAAATTGAAATGCAGCCCAAATTGAAGAAAATGTGAAGGACACCTATTATTAGTGCCTTTCCTCAAACTGAGTTTAAAGATAAAATTCTTTTAGTTTGGAGTTTTCCACTCTCCGGAAAGAGCCATTCTATCCCTCGCATGACGCTGCTCTGAAGAGTGAATGTCTCATATTAAACATTAAAAATCTCTCTCTGTTTTTTTTTCAATAGCACTTCCTAAAATAAAAAGGGAACTCTACCCTCAGATTTTACTCTCTAGTCTGTTATCAAAAAAAAAACTGAAGCTGCTGCCTGTTCTCACCAAGTTCTCCTTCTCTTGTGACTAAGGGGACGATTTTAGACTGGGCTGCTTCCGCATTTCACATGCTGGGGGTCGCATCACATCCCTGGCAATGTGGCAGCGTTATAAGAAGGCACCCTTCCCGGTGGACGTGCTCTTAGCACAGGTGTCACAAGCGTGCACAGGCAGCTCAACAGCGTTTCACGTCTTTCAGAAGGAGGGGCCCCTGACCAAAAACACACCGCAGCACGCGATGTCTGCAGCACGGTTTGCTGCAATGCCTTACTTTGTTTTTGTTTTGATACTGTCACATCCCTCGGGCCAGCCCCGGGCTCGCACTTTCATTCTGTCCTGAGAATTGGAGTGGACGTGCTCCATGCTGGGTGCTTTCTGTGTGCCGAGGACTGTGCTAGATAACTACAGACTTACTCTGCGTCATTTAACTCCCAGTTATGTCTGCCTCCCATAAAGACACACTCAGCAACATTCCTGCAGATGTGTTTGTTCTGTGGGGCAGGAGCAGTGACCAGGCTTCCAACAGCTACTGGCCTGGCGCCTGGATGGGGCGCCCGAGATAGTTCATCATCGGATTCTCCAATCGCCACCTTCCCTTCCCTGATGACTTAGGTTATCATGTTAGTTGTCTGCAAATCCATTTATTTTCTGAAAACGCCGCTTCTCATTCCTTTTCTGTTGATAAGGAATTTCTGAAACAATCATCGAAAACCATCTCCGCTACAGACTGCCAATGCTACTCGCTTGCCACAGGATTTGAGATCTCTTTTATTCCCAAAGGGGGCCATTATTTCCACCGGTTGCCATGGTGATGCTGCAGTATTGCTGCTGTGTGTTCGACTGGTTCCCGTTGCAGTCACAGCACACGCTTAAATCAAACCATTTGTTTCACATGGCACAGGTTTCAGGGAACCGAACACCTGGCTGTGTAAAACTTAGTTAATTGAACTCCTAGCTTCATCTTACCGGGGCGACGGAGAGCCCAGCTGGGAGTTGTCCGCGCAGGCCCGGGGAAGCGTGTGCGGGGGGGATTTAAATGTGGGGAAGAAACATCTTAAAATGCCTTCATTTCTTCCCCTTCATTTGTGCAAGGAGACATTTCTTACTATTTCCAATGACCTGAGAAATGTTGTTCAAAAAGCAAAAGTAATGTGACTAGAAACGAGGAACTATACGTTTTTAATTACTGGGGTTCACAGTAATTGACCCTCTGCTATATCCATTTTTGAAGCAACAGCTTAGCTTTCCTATTTGTACATCTCCTATCTTGCTTTTATTTGTAACTTGGCTACATACACAGACACATAATTATATTAATTCCTGAGGTCTGTGACCTGTGAAGTCTAGCTTTAAAAAAAGACAGATATTATTAATTGGCCTTTTCAGTCTTCAAGCCCTGGTTTCCCAAGGGATGGTCTATCCAAATGTTGAACTCTCCTTGAACTCCAGGAAGCTGGTCCTCTGAGGTTCTAGCCTGGAATCCAGGTGTCCAGGGCATCTGCTCCTTACACCCCCTCATCAGGGGGCAGACATGGGGGGTCACCGTGAACTGGCAGGTAGGTGGGAGCGCCCCGTGGAGCAGGTGGGCTTCATTGCATTATCTTCTGAGTAAACACGAGTTCATCTGGACACTCGGGCCCAGCGGTCGGCTGTTCTGAGCTCTTACTGTAAATGGTCTTGAGAGCTGGCTTGGGCTCCTGACAAGACAGGCAGTGTGAATCCAAAGAGGACAGACCACCTGGACTGGACTTCAGAGGCCGCTACGAGGAAAAGGCGGGTCATTTACTACAGCCAGCCATCAGGGAAAATGTTCAATCTAAGTCCAACCCAAAGTCATTGAATTAACCTGAGTCTGAGTCACGTTATCTGTGCAGTTGGGTCTTTTTTTCTGCCCCATATCTGTTTGCCTTTTGCTTTCTTTTTCATATATATATATATATATATATATATATATATATTTATTTATTTATTTTTTATTATTTTTTTTTTGCTACAGCATTAGTAAGATTGGCCAGATTCGAGGATTTGTTGTTTGGGGAACAGAAGAACTCTCTCCACATAGGAAAGAATGCCGTTGGGGCCTCAGACACCAAGGCTGCTCTAATGAACAGATGTGCGGCTGATGACACCCACTTCCTGAAGAACCGAGGGCTGGGACGTTACAGCACCAGCCCATTTTCTGTGAGCTCAGAGCCTGGGGGTGTGCGGCTGGAACTGTGTCTGTACGTCTCTGCTCCTCCCTGACTGGGAAGAAGGGTTTCCATGAGCTTGGCTGCTGGCATGAAACGAGGCAGAGGGCGGAGGCTGGGCCGTGGGCTGCGTGGGTGGCAGTTTGTTGGCATGGATTCCAGATTGAGGTGTCAGGCTGATACAAACCGGGACACCTCAGGTGTGCACGGTCTGAAGGAGATGCTTCAGCTGGAGACTGTATGGTTAGAATCCTGAGCACTCTGAATTCATAACAGTGCAAAGTTAGTATGACGCAGGACAAATGGGGGCACCACGGTGTCCTTTCACACTCCGTCCACTGGTGGGCGACACACAGCCAGCCCCGCCCCAAATCCTCTCGTAGGTGTGTCTTTTCTGTTGTGGAAGAAATTATTTTAACAGGGCAGGCTCTGAGATCCCGCCTTAGGAATGGGTGTTTTTGGCCCATCTGACGGCCTTTGGGGAGATGTATGTGAAGCTGCCAGTTGCTGAGCCATGGAAGCTTCTGGCATCGCATGTCTTTCTTAGCGGATCTCTCTCCCTTCCAAATAATTAGACATCATTCACTGCCCCATGTCCATGCGAGACTTTACATCATCCTGAAATGAAAAGTGAGTCGCGCTGGTTCCTGGAAACAAGATGTCCATGGCATGAATTTTTCCAGAGAAACCAGGCTTTTTAGCACCCAGGCTGGCAGCTCTGACAGGAGCAGGTGGAGTAGGTGGCTTGCTGAACTCTCAGAGAAAGCTCCCTATTTCATGCTAACGTACATTTTAGAAACAGAGGTCAAATCCACTTACTCCAAGGTGGTCTGGGGTTTTTTTTCAGCGTGTGTGTGTGTGTGACATGGATGTAAACATGGACGGAATTCTAAGCGAGGCACATAAGAATGATTAGGTTCTTGACCTGATAATTTTCCTTTTTAATGCTCAGTAAGTTCACCATGACGCCAAGCAATGCTTACTTTAGGCGTCTTGTTATGCTGTCCAGAAAAATTAATCAAATATTGCAACATCACTGGAAAACAAGGTTTTCATGTAGGTGTTTATAACAATCTAGTGCATGAGGCTTTTTTATGAAACCACAGAAAGCCTTGGGTACTGGCCAGTCCCAAGCCCCGCCAGCAGGCTCTGGGCCATCAGCTGAGCACCAGCTGGGTAATTCTGTGGTACTATTCTGGATCCGAGGACTCTGAGAACTTAGGAGCCTCTGGGACCCATTTAAGTCCTTTAAAAAGAAGCCCTAGGATGCACATGACTTATTTGATGTCAGGCAGTCCATTAAGGGCCAATCTGGTGTTCGAACCTGGTCTCCTGGCTGCCACACCCACATTCTGGCAAGCCCCGACTCTGCACCCTGTCTTCCTGGAGGTGGGCCCCCGTGAACTAACCTCCTTCACTTCAGAAGGGAGTAAAATGATTCCATCTAGTTCCATTGGATTCCCCAAAGCTAGGGGGTATGCCCACCCATCAGTGCCACCTACTAGCATTGAAAGTCTGTGTCTTGAGAAGGAATACGTTTTAAATCAATCAATTAAAGACATAGTTTAAGATGAGGCCCTGTTATCCACTGCATGTTTTATACACCAAGAAGAATGACCAAAGTTCAAGTCCAGCATACAAGTATCTAAACTATTATATAATAGCTGCATGGCCCCTGGCACAGAACAGGCTAAGTAGTCGGGGCTGATAGGCAAACCCAGCTCTCAGGACGGCTCCAGGGCCCAATGAGAGAGGCGGGCAAGGGCTGGGCATGTACCTGGACGCAGCGAGCTCTCAGTACCTGGGAACTCCCTATCACCTTCCCACATCAAGCTGCGGGTATCGCTCTCTCACCCTCCAAGTCCTGGGGAAATAGGTGACTTGGGTGACCGAAGAAAATGCAAGGAAGTTAGGTGAAAAACCTGAACAGGCGAAATGCGTCCTGCTAGCCTGAGCTGACCCCATATCGTGGCAGCATAGGATCTCAGAATTAACACTGTGTCTTTTGTTATCTCTGAGTTTGGTCAAAACCCTCTGAATTTCAAGCAGGCAAGCTTCTGGGTATTTACTGCCTATCACCATAGAAAGCGTCACCTTCCAAAACTGAGTGTCACCATGTCACTGTTCTTCCTACAAGAGCGACAGCACCATTCCTTCCCCAGCTCATGAGACTCTCATTAGCCCTGTGACCGGATAACCGACTCTGCTCTGTCACATCTCAAGAGCTTCCAGCTGCAAAGGCCATGCCAGTGGGGAGATTCCACGCCTGCTCCTAGGTGCCTGGGCTTCGGACAAGTTTAGTAAGACGCAAAGACACCATGCTCTCCAGGGACATGGATGGAGGAAAAAGAAGACAGCCGGGCTGCATGGCCCAGCCGATGCCTGAGAAATCGCCCAGTCCCAATAACCAGGCAGGGGTGGTTTGTCTCAACAGGAGACGTGGAGCCTTCTCTAATTCCCTCTTCCTCAGAACTTGGAGCGCCATAAACTAGGAGACATACTGTGGGTTCCCCTCTCTGAGAAAGAAGCTCTCAGATCTGAACAGGTGGAGACCGAAAATGGGACCATTTTGTCTCTTGGGGAAGGGGTGGAGAGTCTCCTACCGGGTGTCACTGCTGTGCTCTGATGGAATATGGTGCCGTGGGATTGGGGCTGAGGTCAGATGCATTCTCCTTGGTGTATAAACCTATAGCTAGTAACAGGTTCTCACCTTAGACTCCATCTTGGATTCATTTAGAGCATATCCCTTCTCAAGATATGGAATTTCAAAGCCAGTTGGTGGCTTTGATTGGTGGGCGATTGATCCCCAGCCCTTAGAAATCATGAGGCGGTGGGGGCTGCAAAGAGAACCACCACCAAAAGCCCAAATTGAGCTGACACGTGTAGTTATGGCCTGGTTTGGGGGCCAGTGTAGACCTGGAATGCAGCTCTGCCACGGGTTCAGGCAGAGTGAGTCAAAAGTACCAGCGTGTCCCTTTGACATGTGCCTGTATGGCCACAAAATAAAACAGAACAAGCTTGGCCTCATCGGGGACAGAAATCAGGAGACCAGTCTGGCCCTGGGCAGAGAAAAGCAAGGGGGGTTTATTGAGACACTTGGGACGGGGGTGAACTTTCTTTATTTCTGTCTATCTTGCTCCAAAAGGTCTGGAGAGCAGAGTAAGGAGTATTAATAAATACTTATCCATTCGTCACGCCAGCACCTGGATGCGGGGAGAGGCAGAGGTCCCCTGGCTGCACGGCCTATGTCCCAGCCACGGACAGAGTGGAGAAATGCGACTGCTCCAAATAGCAGTAGGTGTTTTCATGACAATAGAAAAAAAGTGAAGTAGGTGGCAGAAGTAGCCTGGGACAGAAAGTCAGATGGGAGGGTGGCAGCATTAGGCAGGGCGGGCAAGGATGGAAGACCTTTCTAGAAAGAAATGGATGGAGTCAGTGGGAAGTACAGCTCTGGCTGGAAACGGATCGCATGCCTGTGGGAAAGAAACCCCTTATTGCAAAGCCACGAGTGAACGGTCCAGTGATCTGACCACCAGTTTCAGGCCATCATGGCTTCCAGGGTGTGAGACCAGGGCAGTGGTCTACAGACCCCCTCCCCCGCCACACACACACAGGGGGCTCAGTGCAGGGGGCTTAATGCTCTCAGGCCGCTCACTATCTTGAAGTTTGTAGTAACTTCATCTCTGAATTTCTGATAGAAAGTGTAGTCTGAGGGGACAACGGCCCATCGCGCCAGGGGCTTAGAGTCTAGACGCATACGTGGTATGCCTCCTGTCACCTCCCCGGGTGGGGACTTGACTGTCCACTTCCATACGTGGTATGCCTCCTGTCACCTCCCC
>NW_017731435.1:3774446-3786128 GCF_001890085.2 Hipposideros armiger
CTTGACTGTCCACTTCCATACGTGGTATGCCTCCTGTCACCTCCCCAGGGTGGGGTCTCGACTGTCCACTTCCTGGCCCCTGATTTGCACACTCCACCTAGCAGGGCAGCTGCAGGGTGGGGTCCTGGCACTGCCTGAGAGTGTCCCTGTATCCCAGGCAGCATGACATTAAATAGAAGGTAAACAGCACCACGATAGGTCTGGAGAGACACCACAGAGGAAAGGAAAATGCTTTTAGTTCCTGCTTTTTGGAACAAGCAGCCCAGTCATCTAGGTAGCTGGCCCTGTTCGTGCCAAGTGCTGTGGAGACGGCAAAGATGGAGTTTCCTCTGCTATCTGCCTTTTTCCTACTCCATGAACTCTCCACGCCCGCCCACCCATTCACTTGTTCACTCATTCATCAACCATACAAGGAGTGCTGAGGTCAGCTAGGTGTGGGCAACCACGGGGGATTCAGAGACAATTAGGACATTTGCTGTCCGTCCAGGAGCTGACACGCCCCCACATGCCACAGTCAGGCAGGGAGCCAAATTGATTGCTCTGTCTCCCTCTGCAAGGATCCGACCACGCATTAATTTCCAGTTATGTGTCACACATCATATAAATCATGGATAAAGTAGAAAATGGGAGTCTGAAAAAAATACGCATTTTCTCTAGCTGAGCAGCTGATAGCTCTGTATCATCAGGCCATTCTTTGAATTCGACTTCATTTCCCAGGATTAGTACTTCTCCTTTAACCAAATCCTTGAAGAAAACGCTTTTTACTGTGGATTTCAAAAACTTAGAGAGGAGCAGGACCAGGATAGCTGAGACAACACTGAGACTGGTTCTGTCTTTCACGGAATCTGTGATTCGATCAGGGATGTCTGTGAACCCGTTTCGGTAATCTGCTCATGTAGGTTCACCAGGCCACTAGGTTCTGTGACTAGGACACTGCTGCTGTCCTGGGACACACTGTTATACAGATAACAGACACATTTTACAAAGTGTCTTGTAGCCCAGATAAAATAAAACTGTTGTTTTTTTTTTAAAGATGAATTTCAGAAAGGGGTCAACCCGTTCTGACAAATAGCGAAGATTCCCATTTGCACCATGAGCGCAGACGCCCAGACGCGGTACCTGGATTTCTGGCTCGGCACCTGGGTCTCCAACGGTGGCCCCTCAGTGTCAGGAGCAGCGGAGGCTGCCGGCGCAGGCCTGTGATTTGGCCCTAAGGGCACTGGGCGTTTTCTGAGCTTCACCAGGCCTGGGACAACGGCGGGCAGCGCCCTGACGAAGGGTGTCTCCTCTCCAGGGAAACTCAGCTCCAGGAAGCCCTGAGCCCAGGCCAAAAATGTTGGCTAAAATCAGATCATCCCGAAAGAAAAACTGCCCCCGCCAATCTGCCACCCCCGTGCTGTCTAGTGTCCTCGCCTTGACCACAGACCACGCTGTGTGCTGTTAATTTTGTACCAGAGATCTCCTATTTCTTCTGTTCCGTCTTGGATGGACAGAATTCTAGAGCCTTGCAGAGGTTGGTGGCTAAGGAGACGGGTGTCCTTAGGAGGCGGGCGATTTGCTTAAAGCCACACAGCCACTTAGGACAGACGCTGGGCCTCCTGACCCCGAGGCCGGGCCTGTCCCCTGCTCTTCTCATCCTGTTTTTTCCGCTGGACCGACTCCATTGAGCAGTACTCTCCACACCCCGCAGCCAACTGCCTTTTGTTGTTCTCTGGTTGGCACTATCTCCTGCCACCTCTGGACCTGTTTGGTCTCTGTGTGCATGCCCACATTGTCAGGGAGCGCCGTGTAAAACTGGGGGCCCTTGGTGCTGGGCGGAGGGCACGAGCCTCGACGGCTTGTCCGCGGGCTCACTGCTCTGTGCTCAGGCCAGGCGGGGCGCACCGTACGGTGGCCCGTGCTCGGGCTGACGTGAGTGGTAGGAGCGTGGTAAGGCGTGAGCCTGAGACAGGAGCGAAACAGCTCTGGTAACCAAGACGACCCCTGGAGCTGCAGAGCACAAGGGGTGGCCAGGTCCCAGCTGGGCAGACGGAGGCCACCGCGAGTGAACAGAGTGGACACGGAGGAAGCGTGACTAGCGCTGTGGAAACGGATTATGCCACTAGGTTTCCGTTTGGGAAGCCTACCACGTGGCTTTTCAAGTGGAATGGATTTGCTGTAACATGAAAAAACAAACTGTTTAAGAAAATTACACAGTTTTCAAAAACATCTCTATAGAGAGACATTTTGGATGTTTAATGAGGTACACAGTCCGCTCTCACAGAAGACACCACGGTCATAGGGTGACACCCACTGCCATCTCCTAAGAGCCCTTGGGAGCTTAAATGCCTTTTCTTAGTGGTGTCACCACGTCCCCTCGTCTCACTCAGAGTGCCACAGGACTCAGGTTATATCAAAAACAAAATTTTTTAAAGGAAACATGACTTACTTCTCGGCTCCACAGGAGGAAAACATACAGCGACGGGCAGTGACTCACTCATTAAAAATTAAGTAAATCCACCCACAACGGGAAACAGCATAACAGCATGGCAGCGCAGGCTTCACACTGGAAAGCAGCCCCAAGCGGGCCTTGGAAAGAGTGATGCCTCTGAGTTGGATTGGGCTCTAGTTGTGCGCCTCCAGGATCTACCTGCATCTCAGCCACAGCCACTTTCCAGCCTGTCTTGTGTTGGGAACTCCCAGAAGAAGGCAGGGTGGCCCTGGGCGTTTCCATGGTTTCGGACAAGACGAAGCGATCTGCCTCCCCACGGAATCACTTCCTCAGGTGAAATACGCCTTCACACCCCCCAGAACCATCTGCCAGATGGATCTCCAAACACGGGCAAAGTACCTTCGTGTTATTACGTTTCTGCTTACGTTTTAAAAATCAAAGCCTGCGGATCCCCAGCTTTCACCTCCTGCACATAAGCAACATCATGGAAAGAGAAAGTCTTCTTTCCAAAATCCTTTTCCATCAATAAAACCCTCCTTTATATGTTCCTGCTTCTTCTGGAAGGCAGTGACAGAGCAAACACAAACAAGAGAGGGGAAGTGAAAGCGCCAAAGATGGCTGGCTTTTTTTCCAAAGTGAGATCACAAAACATTTATATCACGACGGACAAACTTCATCCCAGAAGGGAAGTGAAGGCAAGTGTCCCCAGACACGCCTGACCACACGGCCGTGGCTGCTTCAGGGCGGCTTCTGCTGTCATCTCAAAACTCAGAGGAGCTGCGCCCTACATCACAGAACTTGATGTCTTGAGGAGGCCTTTAAAAAATTCTCACCCGCTTTTTACTTTTCAAACAAAGAAGGTGTGACTCAGGACACGTCCCAGTCATTCAGCTTTCTAGAACTAAACTCTATTTCTGTCCATTCCTTTCGTAGGCTCCTGCGCAAAGCACACAATCAGATAAATAGGATCTATGATTTCATTTTTCAAGAAATTGCGCAGCCCTGAGCCTGCAGGAGACACCTGATAAACGCTGGGTGAGCGAACAGACAAACGACCCAGCCGTGTCGAAAGGAAACCTGGCAAGTGTGCGAGAAGAGATTAGAAACTGGATTTGGTCAGCAGATAACATGCGGAAACAGTGTGGAACCCTGGCCAAGATCAACTCCAGTGACCAGAAAATTGTTCCAAAATATAATTATCCACGCGCAAACTGCCTGCACAATCCATGGGATCTGTCCTCATTTATTAAAGTGCTCGATTCCTTGAGTACCTGGAAAATTATGTTTTCCATAATGGAAAAGTTGGTTTGCTTTTGGCAGGTCCGTGCCTCCCCATTGGTGGTGATGAGCTGACTGGCTTTGGGGTCTGAGAGGAACCCTGGCACAGCTCAGGGAAGGCCAGAGCCTGGAGAGCCCCTTCCCACAGCCCTGGCAGCTCACTTCTCCCAGCCTGCTGGGCTGTTTCCTCGCCGTTAAGGTGGAAGTGAGAATGCACACCTAGACGGCCTCCAGCGCCTCTGAGGCCCAGACGAGATAACGAACTTGAGGGTGCTTTGTGAGCTGTGAAGGGCGTGGCCAGGCATGTTCGTTATCATAAATGCATAAATTTGTTTTCAGCATAAAGCATTTAAGTTATCTGGCAAAACAGGAAATAGATCAGGTCCTGTTTCTGTGACTAATAATTTCCACCAACATGACGTTCATAAAAAATTAATTTCTCTACAACACATGGTAACACACACACACACACACACACACACATATAGTGCCAAAAAATGTACACACATTTTAAGGAAGGAAAAAACTGCATTGAAATTGTAGTACAATGGATGATGCCACTATTCATTTGATTAACGCCATCTTTTGAGCGAACGTCATACTACATACACATTGCTACGTAATTCAACTTCAAAAAGCAATACATAGATAACATCTCTTAAAATGTATCCTTTTTTTTTTTTGGCACCCCAGGTATACATAGAGTGTGCCTGAACACAAAACTGCACCATTTCTGATAACAGATCAATTTTGGTGCAGTTGTTTGAAATCAGTTAAACACTGCCAACATCTTTTAAAAAAAAAATGTTAGATTTCAATCGGCCCCCATCATAAAATAACACAAATGCAAGTTTTGTGTTTTTGCTCATGCTCATTTCTATTCAACACAGGAGGAAAGCTACTCAGAGAATCCATGATATGACACATTTTGTGTTCAGCAGTTCCACTGGGATCTTTCCCTTTTCCCACATTTTAAACCCTTCCCACTAAACTCTGCATCGTCATAAGCAGTTTTGAAAAGTCACTTCAGATCAGCCATTCTTGAATGGAATGCATCTAATCTGTGGCTCAGTGTCCCCATCCCCTAGGGGTTGGGGCTGAAGTTGGGGTGCGTTCCCACTGCACTGGGGACTGGCCTGCATGCCTTCCACTCAGCCCCAGAACTCACTCCTGATCTGTGGCTCAGTGGGTCTGAGGGATCTCTCTGTAACCCACATACCCAAAAGGTTCTGCTCATTTCCTGTCTTCTTCACCCAGTGTGAACGGTGCCACAGGCAGCTGGCCTGGGCCTGCAGCTGCCACCGCTGCCATCAGTTTCTACAAAGTGCAGGACAAGGGCCTGAAAGCCCTGCACACAGACTCTCGGCCACGCCTCCTCGCAGAGGTGACGGCAACCTCCTTGAAGACCAGCCCATCCACCGAAAGGCTGCCCAGGTAACTTCCACTTCATCACCGGGTTGTTCGTAACTAAAATGCCACTTCACAAATCTTTTGCTAAGGACAATTACGGGGAGGGTTTTGATTATAAAGATAGGAAATGTCCAACTTAAAATAGGTGGGGCTCTGATGTGTCATCCAGTCACACCCCTGAGGGCCCAACCAGGATTCTGTTTGTTTTCCTGGAAGGTGGGCCTCACCTTGGATCCTGGCGGTCTGCCAGCCAGCCCACCAGCCGCGCGATACAGACAGTTCCTCTCTACCATCCCCGGCAGGCACTTGGCAGAGCTGGGGTGAACGACAACGGTTTCCTGAAGCACCCACCCCAGATTTCCTGCACAGGGCTGGACAAAGTTAACGGAGCTGCTTGCCAATTCATTTAATGAGAGCTTCCTGGCAATATTCTTTAACCTAATTTTTAAATACCTCAGGAATTTTATTACAATCAACCACGACAGAAATCCCACGCAACAAGAAAGGGCCTCCTTTCAGCTTCCCGTTACCTCTTGTCCTCCTGGAGTGACGCCGGGGAGCCATCCTGGCCTGCTGCGATCCATGTTTTCCTGTCAGCTGCAAAAGGATTCCTAAAGGGAGAATTCCAGCTCTGAACTGGGTCTGCTGGGAGCTCAGTGATGGGACGTGAGCTTATATAGAAAGCTGTGTTCCCATTTCCTCCAAGTGGAAACTGTGACTGCTTAATGTCCATGCCTCTGCTACATGACGAACGATTACCTAGTACACTCTTTCGGGGGGTACTTACTTCTTGGAAGAATGTTCAAACTTTCCGGGGGCGGGAAATGGAAATGGAAATAAATGAGGGATGAATCTGTCGGTCACCATCAGATCCAGCTGTCAGTGTCTCATTCAGTTTCTGGGAGAAGAACTTCTTCATTGTTGGGAAAAACACATTTTGCTCAGAAAGGAAACCTGTGAATCCATGGATGCTAATGAACACCCAGGAGCAGGGCCAAGGAAGGAAACAGGAATGGAATCTCGTAGAAAGTTCTCGAATCTTCTGTGCTGTGCACATCATGCATCCTGCAGATCTAGAAACCAGAACAGGACAGAGGGCCTGGCCCACTAGCAGAAATGTGACCCCAGCTGAGGAGGGAAGAAAGCGTGTCCGGAGGGGCTCGCCCAGCCCTGGCACAGCGTAGACGAGACCCTTGCGTTTGAAAACCTTCAGATGATGATGATGATGATGATGATGGTGGTGGTGATGATGTTTCTGCCATGGTGACCATTCAGGCCAACACCGAGGAAGGAAAATGACTTGGCAGGCAAAGATCACAGGTGTTGAAACCGACAGAGGAGGAAGCCCAGACCGTTGCGGAAGACAGGCTGGTAAATGGATATCCTAAGTTAATCTTAAAATTAAACTGACTGTGACTTGATCTTAGCACTTAGCTTAGTGTTCCTTTATTCCTTTGGCATTTCCGTGAACCAAGGTGAAATAGTCAAGTTACAGCATCATTTAATTTTACTTCCTGGTGGATACCCTTTGGTATCACAATGTAAGACCTCAAAGAGCCTGGAGAAGATATGGAAACCTTAATTTTGTGCCTTCCATACACTCTTAATTCTGAAATTCCATTGCACTCTTTACATACTATGCAACTGCGACCCACGGAGTTACAAGCGTTGCCCACTGGGATGGGGAGGGAACTTTGGTCATATTGGATGAGCAATGTGAACTGCAGTATTCCTTTCCAAGTTTATTTTTAAATACTAAAAATAGGAAAAGAAAAACAAGAGAATGGGTCGCTCTGCTAAAAAGACTCCTCTCATTCCAGTTTAGCTGGGAGAAAATTTGACTCTTTGTTTTTGAAGTCAAATGTTAGCATTTTAAAAAATGTTAAATAGGGGGTTATTGCTGGAAGGGAGAACTTTTGATATCCACCATAGCACCGGCATATACATCACTACCCAGTTAAATGCCATCTTTAGAAGCTGGAAACATTTGCCATCATTTTGTGATGGTGTCCACAACAACAATTTTATTAAGGGCTCACTCTGGGTCACCTCACTTAGACGTCACAATAATCCTAGGACGTGACTGACAGCTGAGAGCGAGGGAGTCCTCTGCAGTTCGTGAGTTCACTCAGCAGGCATCTACTCCACAGAGGATGGTGCCTGGGGACAGCCTCCAGCCCCAGGAAGTCCAGTCTCTCCCGTCCTGCCCAGGGTGAGCTCTTTATTTAGTTCTAACTGACTCCAAAGCAAGTTTCTAATTCCACAAACTAGAAATAGATTCCTTTCTGTTAGCTGCAGCCCTGAAGCTCTAGAACAAGTCTCAAGTGTTCAGAGATGACAATGTCACTGGCTACAAGGCCAATCTGACACCCAGCAGGCAGGTTCCAAAGCCAGCAGATCAGGCAGCCAGGAAGGGGGTTCCTGCTTCCAAGACGCTTTCCTCGTTGCCAGGAGAAAGATGCCTCAAACCAGAAGCGCTTCTGCTCTCAGAACTCATAGCTTCCTAAAGCAGAACTTCACTTTCCTCTTGACATGGAGACAAAGGAGAAGGACCTGCTGCCCAACGCTGCTCTGGCTCCCAAGTGCCTACAGTGGATGCGGAGGTAAGACATCGACTGCTGCACACTGTTTGTTCCCTTCGGACGGCAGATGAACTTCTGAATCTGTCTCTGGTTTTAAGACAATGAGGGGCGGGGGGGGGTGGGGATGCACAGGTCGCAGGATCACAGCTAAGAGAACTGCTGGCCACTCAGGGGACCAAGTCCACTTGCCAAGAGGCCAGGAAATCCTCGAGTGGGTGGGCAGCAAGACTGGATGTGGAGGGGCCGGTGCTGAGCCGAGCGCCTAGGAAGGCAAGGTCAGACCTTTGGAACAAATCGCCATCTGTGCCTTGTATTTCAGGAGACGAGTCTGTGGGCCTGACCCTCAGACATTCCATGCCAACACGGTGAGGGTCCACTGCTTTTGATGAGCATGTGATCTGTGCATGCAAACCGATATGAACGAGCCAGGACCTCTCCGCGAGGGTGCTGAGGCTAAGAGGGACTGCAGACCTCTTGTAATTAATGTCCGTCCAGTATTGAGCCTTCTCTTCGATGCCACCGTTGACACGTGCCCAAGGAGGTGGTACCGTTCAGAATGGCCAACATCCAGGGATAGTGCGATAGAGAGAACGTGGGCAACATAACTGGCTGAGGGCGCAGCAAATGGAGGCTGTCCTGTTCTCCATCCCGATAAATCGTTGATGACATGTGACAGTCCTTCGAGACAGGGAGCGACAGTCCAAGCAATGAAAATGCATTTGATCGCTCCAGGAATAACCATTGCATTTATGCCCAGATGAAACAGTGCCGTGTGGGGCACCCTCCCCGCCCCTCCAAAGAGGGGGCCGGCCAAGGGAAAATCATGGCTGCACTGACCTTAGAATAGTTCAGAGTAGAGTCCGCATGTTTAAAAAAATGTGACGCATTTAAGAAACAAAACTTGCTAGCTGCCCACGTGTGGGTTCACTCACTAAAGGTGAGCACACAGGCAAGCCAGGTGCTACCTGCCCACACGCTGTAGCCACTTCAAAAGCACCTAGGTTTTCTCCCTTTGATATCTTTAGGGAACTTACCACCATCAAGTTGACTAAGTAGAAAAGGAAAAGGCGACTGTTTCTTTTTCTAAACACGAGGACATCAAGACCAGGGGATGCAGCCCGGACCTCAAAAGGCATAAAATTATGTGATGACGACACTTTTTTTTTTTCTTTTTAACCACAAGTGCAAACCAGAAAAGCCCTTCTCAGCAGCTTTCCCCACGGCAGGTCACTTAAGAAGCAATTACCACGACTGCAATTACGTGCCACCGTGCTCCCTAATGGTCCTGCACTGTGTGCCGTGGAGATAAGATAAGATCCGTGTAAAAGGACAACTCAGTGAGAGGAAAGCACGCGGAGACTGTGTTCTCAACAACACATTTCAGGATAATGAACAGTTGAGCCAGATTTTAAACGCAAAAACAAACAAAAAAAAGTGATGTAACAAGAAGTGTGATATGAGCCTGTTCAAGCAAGTTAAGGCATACAATTCAAGTAGAACACGCTAACCATATGGCCTTCTTTCTCTAGAAGATAATGTTTCTCTAACAATTAAACACCACACATTTTTTAAACTAGTTGACTACATATCAGAAATCATTTTTTTAAAATTTCATACTCACCAAGGGAAAACGCAGGCTATAGTCTGAAAAAGAAAGAGAAAAAGAGAGAGTTAGTTTCCTGGTTAACGGGCGAGTTGCTAATGTGAGCCACTTCTTTCTCTACTGCACTGGTTGAGTACGTCCATTTTTGCTTCATTGTGTGGGTCTCCTTGAGGCCTTTATATCTATATGATGATAAATTCTTTTTTGCTGCAATCATCAGCTTTGAAAAGTGCCCTGCCCCAAACTCTCCTATAATCTCTGGGGCTCAGTTGATGGTGGAGCCTGGTGGCTGACCTAGATCCAAATGCTTGGCATCTAGCCTGCAGGGCACCTTGTTCATCAGCAGATCCTTCTGGAACCTACAACGCCCCGTCCCCTTAGACAGTTCCCTCAGCTCATCTTCCCTAGAGACGGCCTCTTAACACCTGCTTGGGGTGGCCCTCCGACTCCCTTCTCCAGCTTAATCATTATTCAGCTTGCTCATTCTCCATTAGTTTAACTCTCCTGTTCATTTTAAAAACGGTTTTATTGAGATAGAACTTAATAGGAAGTCCACAGGTTTAAAGTGTACAATTCAATGGTTTTTAGCATAGTCAAAGAGTTTTGCAACCATCAACATAACGTAATTTTAGAACATTTTCATCATCCCCAAAGAAGCCCAATGCCCATTAGCTCATCAGCCCCCCATCTGTGCGCCCCACCTCGGCCCCTCCTCTCCCCACCCCGACCCCTGACAACCACTGATCTACTTTCTGTCTGTGGATTTGCCTATTCTGCACATTTCATAGAAACGGAGTCCTGCAACATGTGACCTTTGTGACTTCGTACAGTGCTCTATCCATGTCATAGTATGTGGCGGCACTCCATTCTGTGTTATGGAGAGTGCATTCCCCTGGATGGATGGGCCACATTCTGTTTAGCCATTCCTCAGCTGACAGACATGGCTCCCTTGTTCTTATATGAGTGACCAGCGAGGCAGCCTCCTAGTCGGGCAATTCGCCTGCACAGACCTGTGGCTGGGGACCGTGTTCAGCTGTCATCTCACATCTGTACTGTGAGAGGGTGGACTCGTGTTTCCATCAAATAGCTAATACAGTCCATGGCGTTTTCCACCAAAACAGGCTAGTTTTCATCTTAGTCATGGCCAGGCTAGTTATTTTAAACAAAATACAATAAAGGCTCTACAGTACACAATTCTAACAGGTTGTTGTACTAATTAAAACGCTGACTTGTGAAGTAGGTTCAAAGCCAAAGAAGCAAAAGTAACAGTTCTGGTTACTAAGGAGTTTTAAATCTACTTAATGGGCAAATCCACAGCTAATGTTATGCTTAATGGTGGAAGATTGAATGGTCCCCCCACCTCCAATACTGGGAACAAGGCGAAGATTCCACTCTCACCACTCATATCTCACACTGTACTGGAAGGCCTAGGCAACGCAATAAGGCAAGAAAAAGAAATAAAAGGCACAGGAATTGGAAAGAAAAAAATAATACTTTCTTAATACTCAAATGACTGAGTGTCCACGTAGGAAAGGGCAAAAAGTCTACCAAAAAGCAACTGGGGATCAATCTGTGAGCAACATACAAAGCCATGGGCTTGCCCAGAGGACAGTGGAGCTCACATAACACAAAGCAAATAGCAGAAGGTGAGGCGGGCACTGAGGGTTGGGCAAGAGGTGGTTGCTGGGGTACGGGGAACTGCTGCTTTGTAGGAATAACTTACTACAAGAGCCTACCCCTTCCAATCTCCAGAAAGAACCTGGGAAGCTGGCGGGAAGAGTGACTCGTGGTGTTTGCGTGGCGCCCAGCATGAGGACAAGGCAGGAGTGGAAGGGACCCTTAACATTTCGGCAGGATTGCTAGGAAGCTCAAAACTACCTCCCAATGCAATGCGGAGTCATGTCGACACAAATAAAACCCAGTGAGAAACACAAGCATATGAGGAAAACATCAGCTGGGGTAGAACCAGGTGGGCACTCCACGAACGGCTGGTTAAGTAATGAATAAGCATGACTGACAAAATCCCAATCTGGCACACATAATCATGTTTCCAATACCAGCAAGGGGGCCCAGCCAACCCACTTAAAGCAAAACAAAAAACTAAAACCAAGACACAACAATAATTTGTGTGTGTGTGTGTGGGCACCACATCATTTTATGTCTTTGGAAATAATAATGTTGAATTAAACTTTGAACTAATGTTTTAGTTTTTAAATAAAGCAAGAATACATGGAACAGCAGGCTTTGCAAACAGATCGCATACTGTATTGGTTTGGGGCTCGCACACGTTAGCATGAAACCACAAGGAGCCATTTCTCCAAGTAGAAGTACAGCGAAAACCAAGCAACCAGAATAAACCTCTCAAGTCAGCCTTTATC
>NW_017731435.1:3786338-3787998 GCF_001890085.2 Hipposideros armiger
GTCCTCTAAGAACAGGAAGGGGACAAGCTACTGGATTTACCGGCCAGGTGCCTCGGCGGCAGCTTACGTTGTCCCTCCCACAGCGCACAGCCGATCCTCGGAGGCAAAGGAAGTCCCATTTTAAGGACGAGAAGACTGAGGCTGGGTGAGCTCGCTGACCGGTGTCACACTGAGCAGGGAAACGGGACACACCCGGGCTGGCTGCACCGCACAGGGGATGAGGCCCAGGTTATCCTTGACGTTGGTTTGTTGCTTGGTTTCTCTCCTTTCCCCTGAGAAGCTGGGATTTCTTCAGAGGCTGCATCCTGCTCTTCCTTATAGTCTCACGTCAGGGGCACTGCTGGCCAGCAGGAGGGCCCACAAAGGCATTCTGAGGGTGACACTGATACCAGAGAATTCCTTAAAATCCTTTCTAGCTCTAGAAAGAGCTCTGCTGTGGTCGATGGGCCAGAAAAAGCTGGACAGGCCCTGGCTGGCCACACACTTCCTGTGGGGAGGAGTGGGTCTGCGGAGGGGCTTGGCTCGCGGAGGGCCAGCTGACCACGGAGGTGTGGCGCTCTGTCCGGAGCCCCAGGGAGCAGCCCAGCGAGCCCCTGGGAGCCCCTGGGACCGAGGTGGTGCGAGGACACGGAAGCAGGAAATCCACCCTGGGGGCGGGGAGAGGCAGGGTCAGGCGGGCCGGGCTCCGGCAGGAAGTGGCCTCCCTGCAGGCTTTGGTTCTGACCTCTCACAAGATGCGGAAAGACCCAGCCGCGTTACTGTGCACCCAAGCCTTGCGGAAAAAGAAACTAAAACTACAGCATTTAGAATCAATCCGTCGGCACTGTTCCATGTAAGAGAAAAATTAAAAACTACTTCTGACCTGTCAAATTCTGAGACGGTCAGAACTGGACAATCTTTCCAAACTCAGACAGAAGTAGAACCTCTGTCATACACACCCTTGGCCGGAAGCGTCCCAAACATGGGAGTGGGGGGACGTGCGTTGCTGAGGGTGTATTTATTATACCAGCTCTTCTTTTCAATGGGCAGCAGCAATTACAAATATTTTGGACGCACATTTACATTTTTAAAAAAACTGTTTGCAGATATATTTCTACATGTGTACTGTATAGACATTGTAAGCTTTATGACGGGTTAACATTTTATAAAACAAGGGCATGAAAGTCAAAGCCCAGATCATTCGTTTGAGCCCCGGAAACTCTGGCCTGATGCAACACCCCCCAACCCCCCACCCCACCCCCAGCCTGGACCAGGCCGAGCGAAGTTTTCCGGGCTGATTCTCTTGGCCTCCCGCGTTCCCCACAGGACACTGAGTTGTCCTGGTCAGCGTGCTTGGAAGAGCAAGAAGCATCATTTACTGTCACTCGTGGTGACACTCCAACACCGTGACTTGGAGGCCTCATTTAGGGGGATTGCCCAAAGAGCAGGGACATCACATGCACGGAAGGCACCGGGAATGGGGGAAACCTCCGCCTGGCCCCGCGGCTGCCTCAGCAGTCGGTCAAGCTCAAGCTCACTGTGCTTCCAGGTGGTGAATCAACCGGTGGGAGAGTGCAGGGTGCTTCTGGGACACCTGGGCCTCACAGCCTCACAGAGCTCACCCCACCAAGGCTCACAGGTTCCTTGTTTACCTTCCAGGCATCGGCAAAGCTGTTAATTT
>NW_017731435.1:3790483-3796903 GCF_001890085.2 Hipposideros armiger
AGAGGCTCCTCACCCCCACGAAACCATTTCTCCGCCCTCCAGTTACATCACACATGGTCCTTCCGGCTTTGTCCCTCTCCTCACACTGCTCCCCAACCCAGAAGCTTCCCAAAGCCGCCATGCGCTGTTCAGGTCCGATCCTGCATGGGACATGGTGCCTGCGTCCTCCAGGCTCCCCTGCCTGCGTCCCTCCTGGGGCTCCTGCAGCAGGAATCTGTCCTCAGCTGCTCCTTCCATCTGCTGTCATCTTCCTCCAGATGCGCAGTCACAGCGACATAATACAGACCGCAGAATGGTGGGCTAAGACAAGGCCACGTTTGGTGCCCTCTCGGCTGCCCTGTGATGTGGGCAGGCACTGTCCACATCTTACGAATGAAAACAGCAACGTGTAGACACTCACCCAAATTGCAGAATCGGTGGCCAGTGTGGTGCTCTCTGACTAGAAACCCTGTCATCTCTAGCTTGACCTTATTATATAAATAGTGCTACGCACATACCAGCAACTCAGAAACTACTACTGGATAAATGCGCTAAACCAGCCATTACAGTTTATTGAGCATCTACTATGGGACGAGTGTTATGCCCAGGGCTGAGGGCTTAGGAACTAAAAAAAAAATACATGGATAGAAATCGAAGGTGTTATCCTGAAGGAAACCCAAAAGACAGGCTTACGGACAGCTCTCTGAAACACGGGGTAAGTGCTGGGGTCACAGGGAACCAGGGGTGCTGAGTGGGGAGCAGCAGCACCTAACCTGTGTTTGGCCACAGTCAGGGCACCTGTGTCCCAGACAGATGACACGAACAAAGGCAAGAAAGCCAGAGTGTGGGGAACAGTCTGTAAATGGCAAATCATTTGACTCCCGGCTTTGACCTTGGAACAAGTCACTTAACCTTTAGGAGCCTCCGTAACAGGGCTAATAATCCTTCCTGTGCTGGGTTCAGAAATGACGTAACCCACACACAGATCCAGTGCCGAGCTCAGGAGTCTGCAAGCCTGGAGGGTGGGTATGGAATGCACGTCTGCAAGGGTCACTGCAGGGACTGTGGAGAGGAGAGTGGACAGAGTGGGCTGAGCACGGACGGCGATGGGTGAGCAAGACAGAGGCCATTCTGATGGCCCAGGTGAGGGGAGGGAGGTATACCTGAGGACAGGGAGAGCAGGGATGGAGCTGGGTAAGCGGCCCTTTGAAGATCAGCAGGGCCGAGCCCACCACCCTGGGGAGCAGTAGTGAGGAGGATGGAAGGGGTGGAAGAAATCCAGGCGACCTCCAGCCTGACTTGGGCCTGGGTAGAAGAACACTGGCCATTCGTCGAGGCAGGTTCTAGCCTCAGAGTCCGCAGGAAGTGGCTTGTGTGGCCAGCCCTCACAGACACCACAGGACGTCACTGAGAGACTAAGAAAACATCTTAAATCACAAGAAAACCTTTCTGAAAACCATACAATTCTTTTTCAGGAACATGGTACCCAGAGCAGTTAGTTAGTTATTTCTAAAAACAAGACTTTGAGAACTAGTAAACAAGATAACTGAAAAATCTGCTAATAACCAGCTATTTTGTCAAAAAAACAAAACGAAACCCAAATATGTTGGCTGAGCGGTCTCCCCCCACCTCGCTGGCTGATCTGAACTATCAAATGCAGGGAGAAGAGACCAGCTCCTAATGATGGGAAGGGCTGTCCTGAGCCTTAAAGGCTCAGTTGTGTCACCTTAAAGAGGAAAAGCTACACGTCTCCATTTAACGGGAGTTCACAATTAAAGGGGCTTCTTAGGACCCACACTTCACTGAGCTGTGAACAAAAATGTCCCCAGGCTTGACGTGGCTCCTGGGGACAAGCACCTATTTTTCCTCCCGGCCGCCACTGAAAAAGTTCTGTGAACTTGCAATTCCCCTTCCCTCCTCCACGTGGGAGAACACTGCAGTATTCACGGGAAAACAAAACAGTATTATAACCCAAATATGCATGGCCCCATGTGGGGACAATATTCGGCAACAGACGTGTAATGTTTGACTGGCACTCTGCTTTGTCTACCTGGAAAGGTCAGCCCTCCTCTCGGAAGGCGGCACACCCACCACCCTCAAGAAACATTATTTTCTTTCTCTACAACTCAAGGAGTCATCTTAACATGTATGGATTTGAGTGGCTTCCACAGTCTGTGTAATCCCAGGCCTTTGGGTCAAGGTGGACACGCCAGACGCTGGAGGCAGAGAGGGGCAGGCGTGTGTCTCACATACAGTGGGCACCCCAAGCCCTTGCCTGCCTCAGGCATGGCCAGTGGTCTGCCCAGTAACCCTAGTCTGAGGAGGGAGGACCACTTAGCGTGTACGCTCCCCAAGCCTGATCCCAATCCTCTCTGTACTCCAATGGCCTTTCACATGAGGTCACGGGCAGCTTCCGATGATGGTCCAAGCACACAGCGTTGTGTGAATGAGCATGGAAACTGAAGGTGAGAGGGTGAGGTCCAGGGAAGGGGCCGCTCCGGACAGAAAGGCCACTGTTTGTCACCGGGGGTGGCGGCGGGGCTGGGGCGAGGGGGCGCCAGCGCAGCACTGATGGTCTGTCAGGCACAGTGCTGGACTCTCAGGGGCCCAGCTAATCCTTATTTTTTTCTTTATGGAATTGGATGAGATAACTTAGAGGACTGAGCCCTGTCACAATCCATCACTGAGGTCAAGTGACGGAGAAGGTGCAGTTCGTGAAGCAGAAGGAACATCAGGAAATTGTGATGCCAAAGAAGTCAATTCAGGGAAGTGGGCCATGACAACCTTGAAATAAGCTGCATGTGGCCATGGTGAGTGAGAGGTCGAGCTGGAACCACAGCCCGCTGGACGCCTGCTCTCTGACACTGGGTGATAACGCGTCCAATACTCTGGTCAGAATCACTTCCTGGCAGACAAGGTGTATACAAAGGGCCATCCCCGGGTCACGGCAGGAGAAGTGGTCATGACCAGGGACCAGAGTACGGACACTCCCAGGGGTGCACCCTCACCCTCAGTGGTCTTGTGGCCATGAAGCACCACTTCCTTAAAAAGCCAACAGCTGATCTGATGTGTCGCGGCCGAAGACACCGAAATACCATCTCCCCACCTAACCCCAGACTCAGATCTAACATTCACGAGCCGATTCAAGGAAAGGTTGGCTCATTTAAAACAGGGCTGCGTCTCTGAAAAGGTAAAAAGCTCTGCAAGTTGGGTTTGGGAAGCTGCAGAGTTCAAGGCTGCATCCGAATTTGACAGGAGGCCCGGGAGATCAAGGGACTGGACCCTCTTGCTCTCTGGGGCCGTCCCAGCAGGAGTCCCCACCGGCCTGCCGGAGTCACCCACCCTCCCAGCCCACATCTTTGGCCAGCGCAGTTGGGAGCCACATTCAAGAGCTGCCAAGTTTCTATCCAACCTTCTTCCATTTAAACTAAATTGGAAATCACACATTCTTGAGAGCTCCCTAAGGACCACCTGAGAGGAAGAGGCACCCGCCACAGAAAAGGAGCTCCTTACCCAGGTGCTCCTTTTATCAGACAAATGCACCACGACGACAGCAAGGCCAGGGGTTCTCGTACCCCGCCAGACCCCAGGCAGGCATCGTCTCGCTGGCCCCTCACCACAGAGCTGAGAGCTGAGAACTACCCTCGTCGCCTTATACAGGAGGAACAGCAGCTCCAAGAGCGTAGGTGATGCTAGTACATTTCATGTCAAGCCTCCTCCTCAACTGAAGTCTGATACTGAAATCCCCGTGCTCCCAGCCGTTCCCTGATCCCTCCTCCTGGGCTGGACCCCCTGTGCCCACTGAGACCCTTCTGTACAGAGGACTCCTGTGGGGTGTGAGTGACCATTTGTGCCAATGGGCCAGCCTCAGCGAGTGCTCCATCTGCATGGGGTGTGCACACGGTGAGCAAAGCTCACAGCTTGGATCACGTGAAGACCCTCTGTAACACTCAGTTCTGTATGACTTACAGGCAGGCCCTCTGTATGTGACAAAGGACACAGAGATCTTAGCTGCCATGTGTTAGACAGTGAGCCCTCCGTGGTTCTGTCACGGGTAAGGAACAGGAAAACGACTCCAGCTGATTTTGCCATGTCCATTAATTTTAATGTCATAGAACCCTATCTATCCAACCACTGGCCCCAGATCAATTTCATCTGGGGGAATGGTTTATTTTTAAAATGACTAATTGTTTAAAACATTCATAATTAAAATAAAATGGCCTTTCTCCAATAAACGATCCCTAGGACATAAACAGGAATCTACCTAAAAATCTTCAGTATCTCGGGAAAAATACCAGGTTCTCTCATTCATGAATGCAGCTGTAATGAAATTTTTAGAGTCCATTAGTAAACTTAGCTTGCTATAGGATAAAAGAAAGAATAGTCGAGATATTATCAGGCTTCAGACTTTCTAATGATAAAGACAGTTTTGCACGAGGCTCACAGGCAGCATTCCATCTGTGACTACGATGTGTAACTGGCCGACCAGCACACACTTTTCAAATGCCTACCATGCTGCAGGCATCTGATTAGATGCTTTGGGCTACGCAAAACTGTGCAGCGGATGGGTTATCAGTGGTGGTGAGGAGTTCCCCCACCTGGGGACAGGCAATGTGGGAGGGCAGATCAGCCATCTCAAAGAACAGAAGTCTGGTCCTGGGAGGGTAGAGAGCAGAGGGTGGGGNGCAGGCCACCTCCTTGGGCGTCTGCCACATCATAATGGGGTCATCGGTGAGCCCGCCCTCTGTCACCTGTGGTGGTAGTTAACACACCTGTGCCCAAGCCTGCTTCACTCAGCCACCCTCTTCTCACAAAACAGGGTCCTACCCTGAACCCTAGCCCCACAGATCTCCAGCTTCTTGGGTGCTGGCTCCTGTCCCCTGGCCCCATCCTTTATGACTCAGTAGTTAACTGAGTCAGCTCAGCCAAGACAGTGCCAGCCGATTCCCTTCCCCAGCCTGGGGGACCGCAGGGTCCTGGTCTGTCGAGTGGGCACCGTGCCCAGGGGATCCCCGGATCCCCACATTGAAGCAGGACATTCTCTGTATAAACGTCACGCACCAGCAGCTTTTCCTAGATTGCAGAAAAAGAAATCAGAAACATATGATTTGATCACTACTTTTTCTCCATCACTGCTGTGTGCCGGTAAGCATATACTACCTGGAATAAAGGGCTGAAATACAAATGACCCACGAATGGGAAAACTGGGACCCACTGACCACAGCGGGGTTCCCAGCATGTTCTGTGGACTCACCTGCTTGGAGATGTAACTGTATAATGTAGACGCGGGGCCATATTTTTTCTGGTAAAACCAGAGAGCAACAGCCCATGAGCCTAGAACGGTGCCTGGCCTGGGACAGGCATCCAGAACCCTGGGCTGAGGTGAATGGCTGATGAATGTCCCCGTCCCCGAAAGGGCAACAAAAATTCTGGTGCTGCCCACACACATCTGAGGACCACTCTCACCTGCCAGGTGATTCTCTAAAATTGAGTCACCTTGAGGCTGGCACTAGGGGCCAGGCATAACATGGCACCAGCAGGGCAGGAAGGGGCCGCGGTGACCCCCCTGAACCACCCAAATGTCTCCACCAATTGAGGGAGGCAGGAAAGAGATGGGGCAGGGAACCAAGTTAGGCGGGCGTGACGTCACCCGAGAACGGCCCGTCTTCGGGGCCTGGGGCCTCCTTGCCCACCTGTGCCAGAGCCTTCATCACATGTACCTGACACTGTGTTCTCCTTGCTCTAGCGGGTTGGATGGGGCCCAGACGGGAGCACCCCTCGAGAGCAGGGTCTGTCTCACTCCTCCCTTCAGGTTCACACTGAAAGGTCCTGAGGACAGCCTGTTGGGTGCATGATGCTAATGGTAACTGAATGCTCTAAATCTGATTCCAAAGACGTTTTTCTTGTTCTAATGAATGTTCAGTGAGTCTCAGAGCAAATGATTTATCTCTAATATTCCGATAGTAAGCCGATGTGCGTAGGTGTTATTTTCCAGAGCACCAATTTGAAATGCCCCCGCCTTTCACCAGGAGGCCCCGGGCTGTGACGCAGCCCCTGCACATGTGTGGGCAAGGCAGATGACTCTGCTTACGCTTGGCTGTAGACAGCAGCGGGCTGCAGAGGCCCAGGTCGAAGCGACGGTCCCCAAGGCGGCCTAACAGATGAGCCATGGCATTAAATAATTATTCCAGAAGGCTCACTATTCCCGGGGACCCACAATGAAAGGAAACTTAAATTGTGCTTCTTAATTTAAAGATAGCAACTGCTGCTGTTAATTAAAATGCTAGTCACCACCAATTCTATACAAATGGCACAGGGACAAGTAACATGGTCTACTTCACTAGTATTAATAAATGCAATTTTATTAGTACACAGTAATAATTATGGCTAATGAATAAAGGAACTGGCATTTCTGCTGATCAGGTTGGCATGGATCCGGAG
>NW_017731435.1:3801631-3805731 GCF_001890085.2 Hipposideros armiger
CCCCTGGCTGCCCCACCCCCACGGCACTGGGCAGCTCTGAGATGGAAGGTGCTTTCAGTGCCATGCAGCACCTCAGCCCCCGAAAGGCCCTTGGAGGACAGGGTCCCTAAGAACCCCATTGTGAAGTGGCCCCCCAACTTTCACAGCTCTCTCGCCTCTGCTCTCCCTGTCCAGAGTCCCTTTCTGTGTGTGGCAGACTCCGGGGCCACAGGGGGCCAGCAAACACTCGGCTGCACGCTTCCTTTTATTTGTGTGTGTCTGTGTGCGCGCGCGGTCATGCGCTCCTCCATAAAACACAAAGAGCTCAACTGCAGTGTTGTGAACACTCAGCTTGAAGGTGCAAACTAATCCAGGTTGTGGAGTTTGGGCAGTGAGGGGAGAAGGCGACAGCCACGCCTGCCTCGCGCTGGCGGCCATGCCAGGCTCCTGCCTCCTGATACTGAGCTCTCGGGCAAAGCCCACACTCAGGACGGGTGACGCGTGTCAACAGCTCACTCCGCCCCGACCAACCAGAGTTTCCACTCACCACGATTCTACAGCCCTGCAGGTAAGACCCCCAGGCTCATCCTCTCCTTTGAGGTGCTGATGCCAAGAATGCACGGACACTTGTGCGCAGGGTATCTCACGACCCCAGAAGGTGCCAGGACCCCGTTACGCCCCCACACACAGAGCAGCATGGAGCACTGAATGAATGAAGGAGTCCCTCACTAGCCACACTTTTTTATGCGGTTATAAGATGCCCACTGAAAGGAGTGACGGGAGAAATGGAGAAACGAAACTTACTCAGCCCTAACGCCAAGGCCTTAGCTTTTCACACTAAATTTAGTACCACGACCTCATATTGGTGTTTTTTAACTGAGGGATTAATACATGCTATGAAGTGGGAAAGACGATTTTTTTCCATCTTCTAGGGGGGGAAAAAAAAAACATTGTTGCAAACCCTATCAGCTGAATAACGCAGGCTTTCAAAATAAAGTTGTCTTAGAATTTAGCACCAGGAAAGTGTTTATATTTCCTGAAAAACTGGGAACATTCTTTTATCAGGCTAGAACAATGCAAGCATTGTGTTTTTGTTTTTTGCCTTGTCAGCCAGGAAGTTTAGGACCCAGCCGAAGGCACAACTGCAATCACACCTTATCTCCAGGGAAAGGGAGCTGGCATTTATCAAGTGCCTCCTTGTGCACGGTGCTGCCACAAAATATTGCTCATTGCATGCTTGCAATTACAGATGTTATTATTATTCCAACTTCACAAAGCAGAAAACTGGAGTTAAAGAGGACGAAGTCATCTCAGGTGCTGGCTGGCGAGCGGTGAGGACAGCAGCCAGACCTAAATCCATCTGAACTAAGCACCATCCTGACCCAGTGCAGCCTCCCTCCCCGACGTTGCCCCAAAGCCTTCTTGGGGGTGAAGAGCACAGATTACCAAGACATAATAATGGTGACCACAGCCTGCAGGACGGCAATGGTGGGCGCTTTCTGCCCTGGGCTCTGGTCCTTAGATGCAGGATTCCTGAATGGCCAGGATAAGCAAGCATTTTGTTGGGGAGATCCTGGGGCTGGAAGGGGACTGTGGAAACGGCTGTGCCTTCGCCAGACATCAGGTCTCGTCTGGTGGCTGCCATGCAAGACGTCTCCTGAATGCCACCTCCCGCTCAGCCCCCAAACCTCAGAGTGGCTTCCTCTCTAAATGGGCCAACCTTGTGGGCTTGAACCCAGAGTACAGATGACTTTAGCATTCAGAAAACTTCCCAACAACACAGAAATCAAATTGCTAGGGGATTGTAAACGACTGGTTTACACAGTGACGATGCCTTCCTGAACCCACAGCATGGTCATCGGGCCAGTGCAGTCTTTGAGGACTAGCTGCTGAGACAACTCTGTGACCTGCACAGGGACACGGATGCATCCATAAGGGCCAACTGTGTGCATTTAACACCAGATCAGTGAGATCCTCTGATCATGAACACTGTGCTTTGCATGCCGTCGGTGTTCAATACACATTTGAAAAAGCTTTACACACACACTCTCTGGGATTTCAGTTACGTAAATTCCAAAGCAGTCAAAGTGAACGTGTGGTGTTAGGAGGTTAGACGTGGGGGAGTGGGTACCCATGGAAGGAGGGGTGCAGGGGCTGGGGGGGAGCCCCAGGAGGCTTGAGTGTGTGTGTGTGTGTGGGGGGGCGCGGGTCACGCTCTATTCTTGCATCTGAGTGCTGGTTACACAGTCAGCTCACTGGGTGAAAATCTGAGGTCCCCTGCGTGCACAGATTATTCATACATAATGGAAATGTGTTTTCATTTGATCCACTAGTTTGGATCGTTGCTGGTACTACTCTTTACCCTGTATAAATAATAAAAGAAAACTAATTTGTCTTAAAAAAATCAATTTACAAATGTGGTCACCTGAGAAACGTTCCTGTACCACCTGCTCTTCACACAGTAGGGCGACGGATGACCGCTGGCATGAAGAAAATTAAGGGATCGAAGGGGACTCTGCCCTTGGAATATGTTCACCATCAAAAGACTGATTTCCTATAGAACAATCTCGTTTACCCTTTAGGCATGAACTTTATTGGAAAGTAATTTTCTATCGCTTCTCGGCCTTTTGGCTAAGATCAAGTGACAATAATTTTCTGAGTTTTACCATTTTCGTTTTCAAAAGGAATTAGGAGTCTTCAGCTTGCATGTAAATCTTAAGGTGCTGGTCACACGATGACCTCAAGCCTTCATTTGTGGGAGGGATTGCCCTCATAGCCCTGACTGGGGGTTGGCTGGAGTCCAAGCATGTGCATTTGAGGGCTGGCATGCACCTGTCCTCCTGCCATGAGGAGCCTGGGTAGGTGCCCTCACCTTTCTGAGCCACAGGGTTTCCATTTATAAAATGACGGAAGTCCCCTTTATCCTGGAGGAGTAGGGAGGGTGGCCGATTTGTCCTGATTGGCCCAGGGCTTCCTGGTTTGACCCTGGAGATCCTGTCTGCTGATACACCCTCACTCCTGGCTGACTGAGTGGGTGGCCACCCTGAGGCGGTGCGGGATCTGCAAGGTAGCATCTATCATGCACCTTCCATGGCGTCTGGCACATGTCACAGGCTCAGTAAATACTGACTTTTTATCACTACCATGACCACACCCTCTCCAAAAGGCTTCCTTCTGTGTGTGTTTTTGTGTAACATCTGTCAATATATTCAATAACTCATACCTGAGAAACCACCCGTAGTCCGATCTTTCCTTCAGTTTCCTGACCTACTTTAAAACATAAATGATCAGTGACCTTCTAGCCCCTCCTATCAAAGCATGAGTGTCCAGAGGGCTCCACACAACTGCTGGGGCAGAAAACCCCGCTGACCCAAGACGCAGCATCTGGTCTCCTGGTTTCCACTCCGTGTGTTTAAATGAGGATGAGCGCCTGCCTGCCTCCTAGGGATGCTGGATGCTGAGTGAAGACGCCGTGTGCCTGCGTCTGCTCATCCCCTGCTCGGCAGTAACGGGGAGCCAGCATCACGCTCCACCGGGCACCTGCGGACGACCCTGGGGACCAGCAACCAGCAGTAAGACGGGAGGAGGGTGTGCCAGCAAAGGGGCCAGTGCAGAAAGGTAGGAGACCCCAGTGTCCAGGGATGTGGCCCATGGCCAGTGAATTCAGTGTCCCCTGTCCTGTACAAGACGAGGTGAGAGATGGCCCTGACCCTGAGCCAGCCAAGGTCTGAACGCCCTGTAGTGGGTACCGGGCAGAAACAAGGTTTCTGGGCTCGGACCCAGTGTGCCCGAGAAGGGGTCCCTCCGCTTAGCTCCCAGGAGCCAGTGTTATCGCTAATGTGTGGCCACTACCACACATGTATATTTATGCGTTAATATACCTATAAGAGGATACAGAACAAAATTATTTATGTATTTACATTTTAATATGAACTGTAAAAGGAACGCAGTGGGCAATCATGACTTCTTCCTAACTTAAGGGAATGCAAACATTTTATTTTTATTTTTTTTATTGGGGAATTGGGGCGATGGGAACAGTGCTGGGGAGTTGGGGGAAGGGGAACAGACAAGTTGCTGTCGTTTTGTTCTTCAATCTAGTTGTGGAGGATGTTGCTTCACTA
>NW_017731435.1:3805921-3811294 GCF_001890085.2 Hipposideros armiger
CAGTGTCACTGGCCCTCATATGTGGGATCCGAACCGGGGCCCTCTGGCATCCCAAGCGAGTTCTTAACCATCGCGCCACTCGGCCGGCCCAGGAATGCAAACATTTCTGAGGAGGACCTGGCCTTATCTTCTAGTGCAAGTACCTGGGAAACATTGGAAGGATATGTTTTACAACAGAAAAGGCCCCAAACTCCCAGCGGAGTGGACGGACTGAATCCACACTTTTTTCACAGCTGCACAGGGATGTGAATCAATTTCAGTCCTTAAAATAGCCACAGAAAGGGTGGAAAAAAGGCCGAGCGTTATTAGTTACCATGGGAATTACTAATTGAAACACTTCTTTTGTCTTTTAAAGATCCTTGCCATTCTTGTGACATTTAGAATGATAAAATTAAGGGCGACAGCATCTATTTCCTGCCATTCAATTATTATAAAAATATCATTATGGAAGTTCAAATTAAAGAAGCTTCGTAACAGGTAAAACCCACCTAATGTAGTAGTGACATACTTATTACAGAAGTTCATTTCAGACCGAATTTCAGAAATCAAGTGCAGGATCTCCAAAGGGTTCTGAGAAATTGGGAAAAGAGACGTGTGAAGCTCAAATGCTCTCCCGGGATTTCAGTGGGGGGAATACAGGAAAGGCTGGCGAGTCACTCACCCAGGTGCATACTGGGCGATGCAGAGACCTCTCCACCCTCACAGCAACACGCTGGGAAGGTGGCTGATGAGCCTGGTCCTGAAAACTATACAACTGACCACAGGTGCGTTTTGAAAACGAAACTTGATGGCGGCCACTGGTGCAGAGAGCTTTTTTTCAAAAAAGAAATCATTACTTGAACAGAGTTCGCATCCACCAAAGTAATATTCCCAAATGTTACAACCTGTATCTTAGCGAGAAGGACTAACTGGCACGTAGATGCGAGCGCCCTTGGAGTAGGAAAGACTTGCCGAGACGCTCAAGTTTATCAATAAAAAAGCAAATCTTTCCCTTGACATTGACATTATCCACAGTTACCCCAGGGTTGAAAAAAAAAACGCAATAACTTCATTAATTCCTAGCAACAGCTAGAAGCACCATCTATTTACATAGAAATGTATTCCTGAAAGTTGAAACTTCATAAGAAAAAGGAACCCCTGCCCGCTGGGCGTGGGTAACGGGCTGCAACGACGTCCGGTTCAACTTCACACGCAATGAGCGGGAGCCAGGAAAAGCTGGACCGCACCAGGGGACGGTTTGGAGACCTAGAGGCCAGCGCTGACCCCGACTTGCTTTAACAAAGTAAAACGGAACACTTTTAGTCAATGATAAACGGTAAGAGAGACTAAGCATGGCGCCTGGTTTCTCCTGCAAGAGGGAGAAACCATCATCCCATCTTGGGCACAGAAGGGCCAGGCAGCTCTGCAGATGGGCGCAGGGGCTGGAGAGGGCACCCAACCCAGGGCAGGCTGTCCTTCTGTGCTGAGCTCCTGGCGCCCAGGGAGCTGTGCTTGGCACCCACAGGCTGCTGGCGACCACCCCCAGCCCCCACAGCACGCTGTTCCCCAGTGATAGCAGAGGAAACACCCCTGCCCTCATTCTAAGCCTCCCCAAAACTGGAAACGCTTTCCCTGCCCTCCTTAGATTTGTGAGCTCAGTTTTGCCATACAACGGTACAGACTTGGTAATTAAGGACAAATGGGACTCATTTATAAAGCATTTCCTGAACACCTACTATGTGCTGGGCTCTGGAGATACCACAACGGGCCAACCCAGAAGGCACTCTAGCTCTCAGGCACCTCATAGTGTGGAGGGGGAGACATCATTCACCACGTGTTCACACTAGCAACACGGATCTTTGAGAGACGCATCCTGACCCACACTAGCAGTCCGAGAGGGGTCCCCAGAGGAAGCGGCCCTGGCTGAGAGCTGGACGAGTGGGAGCTAACTGATGCAAGGGTGCTGGGGACGCATTCCAGACATTCACGCAGGCCAGTGTGGACGCACATTATGGGGAAGGACCCACAGCACAGCGGGCCTTGGGCTGTGTCTGCTCTCCCCAGCCCCTCTGGGCAGGACCTCGGGTATTGTGGGTTATCTGCATTTTCACATGACTTGGTGGGGCCTGGCTGCCCGCAGTGGCTCCGGTCCACAGTCTCCCCCCGCCCCCCTCAGCTGCACACCCTTCCTTCAGCCTCAGCCAGCGTTTCTGAGGCTGTGACCCCACCTCTCAGGTTGAGGTCTCTAGACACACCTTTCCACTTCCTCATAGGCTCTGAGGGCACCCCAACCTGGTATATCCAAAGACCCCAGGCCCTGGCTTCTGTGGATGGCAAGACCCCTTCCTACCACTTACACGTGGCCTTAGCCGCGTTTCTCACTACTAACATTTTGGACCAGGTAATCCTTTGTCATGGGGGGAGGGGGGCCTGTCCTGTGCATTGTGGGATGTTTAGCAGCATTCCTGGCCTCTACCCTCTAAATGCCAGTAACCGGCTCCAACCCCACCCTGCACCCCAGACATGACAATCAAGCCTGTCTCCAGGTTTTGCAAATGTCCTCTGGGGAGTAAAATCGACCCAGGTGAGAACCAGTGCCCCTTGGGCTCCTGTGCCCCTAACCCACACACCCTCAGCTTCAGCCCACTGCCGCGAGACCACTGAGAGCTCCCTTTCCTTGCCCACCTCTGGTCTCAGCTCAGCTCCAATTACTTTTGTCTGGGTTCAAGGAAAGGCATCACCATTTCCAATCGCCCTGCCTGCACTCAGCACAAGCCCTGGTACATAATCACGTTTAATAAGAGTCCGCTTGCGTGATGGACACACTCCCACCGTGTGTCCTAGATAATCTCGACGCCTCCTTCTCCGCTCGGCCAACTGCTAATTTTTAAAGATGCAGATTCGATCATGCCATGACCTTGCTCTAAAACAGTCTATGGCTCCCCACTGACGCCTCAAGACCTCATGCGGGCAAACTCCTTTTCCAAACCATCTCTGACTCACCCCCACATTTACCTTGAACTGACCTTAAACCCAAATGCACTGCTGCTTTTTCACAAATCCACCTTTTCTTTCCCCCAATGAAATGCTTGAGTGGCTTGGCACATCTTTACGGAGGGGGGACCCTCCAGGGTCAAGCTTTGATGAGCTGTGCGGGCTGGGAAGATAGGCCGTAGCCTGAGGGACGGAGCCTGGCGGTGACAGCTCCACCCATTCTAACCGGCCAGGTAAAGGAAGCCCTTGCCAAGAGCACGTTCCTTGCCAAGAGCACGTTCCTTGCCTGGACCTATCAAGTGGTCCATCACAGCCTCTCACAGGGGCTGCACCCCAGAGACCAGATTGCAGGAAAGAGAAAAGCAACCTTGTCACTAGCAGGCACGGTTACTGCCCAAGGCACAGGGATGGGAGCAGCTGGAGGGCTTGAGGACAGGGCTCCATTCCTCCTCTCCTGCCGAGGGTGAGCACCGCTCCTCACCCCACTGGGCATCTGAGTAGGCGGGGTCCCAGCAACAGAGCTGCTCTGTCAGCCCCAGGGCACCCAGTGCTCTCTTGAATGGAGCATGAGCCCTATAAACAGAGTTGTAATCTGACTGCAGCTGATTAAAAATGCATGGGTCTAGTTCTGACAGCTCTGTCAGCGTTCAGACAACGCAGTGCGGGGGAGGGGGGGAGCAGACGCGCGGGCCCAGAATGGGAACTCCGGTGGCTCAGCTAGGCCCCCACCCTGCAGACACTGCACGCAGGGCACAACCCGGCCCCTCCCCTCCAGATGAAGGCATAGGTCTGTGCCCAGCGGAGCAGAGCAGACGCAGGCACTGGGTGCAGCGCTGGCCCTGGGTTCACTGTCCCCTGAGCCAAGCCACCTGGAAGAAGTTACTTCACCTTGGTCCCGGGCCTCTCATCTGTCTCATGGTCCCGAGAGATATGAGAAAGGACACGTATGACCTGGCATGGTGCCCGCACTCCACTGGTGCTGCCATCCTGCAGGTGTAGGGAGCTGTCTCTAAAGCGGGCTCCCCCATGTGCCCTGGGTGGCCAGACATCCTTCAAGCCCTGGGCCCCGGTGAGAAGGAAGCGCTGAACATTGACTGTGTTTTCCCTATTGTTACTGAGAAAGTAAAGAAAGGTAATAAATGCTTATTGTTCAATGAAATTAAAACAATCCAGTAACACATCAAGGGAAACTTAGTGTTTCTCTCCCACCCCCCAGAACAAGCATCTCCTGAGTGATTATTATATGCCAAGTGTCGTGCAAGGTGCATTTCATGTCTTCTGTCACTCATTCATTCATTCATTCATGCACTCATTCATTCATTCCACGGGTACCTGCCAAGAACCCATGACATGCACCTGGGGACAGTGAGAGCGACACAGTCCAGGCCCTGCTCAGTGTTGCTGACAGTCATGCAGGGGGACAGAAATAACACATTACACACAAATATACGACCAGCAAGTGCAGTGGCACCTAGGAAGGGACAGGAAGATGCTGGGGGCAGAGTCACACAGCTGTGCGACAGCACGTACTCCAGCCAGTCCCAGGAGCCGCACCTTCTCTTGCTGGGCCTGGAGCACGGATGGCCCTGCGATCACAGAGCAGTCACAGGGCACCTGCTTTCGTCAGGAAGGCTCTACCCCGTGCGCTGGCTTTGGTGCATTCTCGGGTGCCAGGCCGCCCGGAGCCTCCTGGGGGAGCCCCGAGCCCCTTCTGGTCACTTGCGTTTGCATGGTCCCCAGTCCTGGGCAGAGAGGGACCTTTACCATGCCCCCACTTCTAAACACACCCTCCCCCAACCACCCTGCCCCAAAGAGAGGCCTCTAAACAAGTATTTTAATTCTCTGCAATGGGCACAGAACAAGCAACTCCCCAACAAACCGGCACTGTTCCCTTCTTACCTCCCCCAAAAAGGGGAGGCTGTCACCAGCAACGACGTGAGATAATTAGACTGCAGCTGGGCACTTCGCTGAATGTCTAATCGTTCTCATTTGTGTGAGTTGAAGAAAGCACTTATATGCCCCAAAGAAGGCCACATACATGCCGGACACGTGGGGGGTGAGCGGGACCCCCCACCCCCGCAGCTCTGCTTCAGAGCCAACGCGTTGGCATTGCCTGAATGCACACCCACAACGAAGTGGGGGGCAGGTGGGAGCCACTTGTTTCCGTGTAAGAAAAGGTCTCACATTCGGGGGCCAACAGAGCCAAATGCTCAGACATTCAAGCAAGGTCTGGACGATGGAAAACTCACACATTTGCTGAGTTGGATGTCTCAGGATGACTTGGACCTACTGCAGGCTCCAGGGACATAAAGCTAAGGTTGTTAAGGTGTGTGTGTCTCTTCTTCTCTTCTCTTCTCTTCTCTTCTCTTCTCTTCTCTTCTCTTCTCTTCTCTTCTCTTC
>NW_017731435.1:3811389-3916284 GCF_001890085.2 Hipposideros armiger
CCCCCCTCCCCTCCCCTCCCCTCTCTCTCTCTCCAAGAGCTCAGGGTCAGAGGGGAGCAGGTAAAGTCAGGGGTGAGCCCAGACCAGACCCCCAGGAGACATGCTTCAGGACCAGGATGCAGAAGCACAAGTAAGAATCCCTGAGGCCCAAGTGTGTGAGGCTGAGAAGTTATCCCAGGGCCGGAGGAGGGAGACTGCAATAAGGGACCTTTCCAAAGAGCAGAGAAGAAACCGTGGCTACTAGCACACAGAGGCGGCTTTCTCACTGCACTTTCTGGACTGCTTCCTCTCCCTGGACCCCAGTCCAGCACTGGCTTGCTCAGTGTCTGCTCTGCTGAGTGGGGTACGGTGTGGACGCTGTGGACTGCAGGGGAGGAGGGACCCGTCACCCACATACATCCCACCTCACCCTTCAAAGTGCACCGTCTGACCATTCAACACCAGGCACCCCGAGCCCCGGGCGCCAGCACGCCAGCAGCCTGCCCAGGCTGGGGAACCCATCTCCTCTCTGACCGGCTTCCGCCTCGTCCGTCTCCCCTGATCTTCAATCTCTGTGCACCTTCTAAGGCCACAGTCCTCATCGGATCCGCTTCCCACGCAGGCTGTATTCTCCGTGAGAACAGGCACTCACTTTAATACTTCTGCACCCCTGCAGCACTGAGGGGACTCCCAACACAGCTTGAATGAGTTAATAAGAGCTACCGCTGGTGTTCTGCAGAGCCTTGTGCTAGAAACTTGATCACATCGTCTCATTTATTCTCACAAGCAGTCTACAAGGTTGGCATTATTATTTGCATCTTACAAGGGAGAGAAAGAAGGGCTGAAAATCATCCTAGGTCTCCCAGCTAGTAAGTGGGTGGGCCTGACTCCACAGCCACACCCTAAACTGCTCCAGAGGAAGTGCTTAAGGCCCTTTGAAAGTGAACGCGTCATTTAAATAAAACATCTTCCCAGTAATGGATTCAATGCTTCCAATTTGCTTGGCCATCACTTCCTTTGCAAATCAGGAAGGTTGCCTTCTGTTGAGGTTACTTCAAGGATTATAACAAAAGATAGACGAATGGAGTCTAAATTTTGTAGATGCATAGTTACACATTAAAAACAAAAAATGTAAGAAATCAAGGAAAATCACAGGAAGGCATAGGGGATGCACACGCTGTCACCTTGGGGCAGGATTTATTCCTGGTAAACAGGTTCAGTAGGTGGCTATTGAATGAATGTGCGATGAATGAATGAATGAGTGAGCGAATGCATGAACTGGATGGCCTTTTAGGACACTCATGCATTGTTTTTTCTACCCCACTCAAGCCCCAACATGTAGTTAACCTGGATTTCTCTTTAAAAAAAAAAAAGAACTAGACAAGTTGAATAGAACTAGATCTATTAAAGAAATTGAATCAGGGCCAGCTGAGTGGAGCATTGGTTAAGAGTTGGTTTGGGACGCCAGCTCTGAGCAGCAGGGCCCTGGTTCAGATCCCACATGAGGGCCAGTGACGCTGTGCCCTCTACAGCTAAGATGCTGAACAACAGCTCGACCTGGAGCTGGGCTGCTGTGAGTCGCCGGTGACGGTGTAGGCTGCAGCCCCTGCTGCAGTGGGCTGCTGTAAGCTACCATGAGTCGCTGGCAGCCAGTGTGAGCGGCCAGCAGCCGGCGTGAGCTGCCGTGAGCCTAAGTGAGCCGCCGTCCAATGGCCAGCGAGCGACTGCCTCACCCGGGAAGAGTGCAATAACACCAATATGGGCCAGTGAAGCGATGCCCTCCACAACTAGACTGGAGAACAAAAGGACAGCAACTTGTCTGTTCCCCTCCCCTAATTCCCCAATGCTGTTCCCCTCCCCCAACTCCCCAATAAAATGTTAAAAGAAATTGAATCAATAATTAATAACCCTCCAAAACAGGAAGCACCAGGCACAGATGGGTGACTGATGAATTCTACCAAACTTTGAGGAAGAAATTATACCAGCTGTCTACAATCTCTTCTGGAAAACAGAAGCAAAAGAAATACTTCCTAGTTCCTTCTATGAGGCCAGCATTACCCTAATACCAAAATCAGACAAAGGCATTACAAAAAAGAAAACTATAGACAAACATCCCTCATGAATATTGATGTAAAAATCCTCAACAAAATATTAGCAAATTCAATCCAACAATGTGTAAAAATAATTATACATCACAACTAAGACAGATTTGTCTTAGGTATGCAAGGCTGGTTCAACATATGAAAATCAATTAATGTAATCTATTATATCAACAGGCTAAAGAAGAAACATCCCATGATCATATCCATAGAAACAGAAAAACCATTTGACAAATCCAATACCCATTCATGATAAAAACTAAGAGTAGATGGGAACTTCCTCAACTTGACAAAGAACATCTACCAAAAAACCTACAGTTACCAAAATATTTAATGGTAAGAAACTAGATGTTTTCCCACTAAGATCAGGCACAAGGTAAGGATGTCCCTCTTTACCATTCCTTTTCAACATCACACTGGAAGTCCTAGCTAATGCAATAAAACAAGAAAAGGAAATAAAAAGGTATATTGATTGGGAATTAAGAAATAAAAGCTTTTATCACAGATTTATGTAGAAAATCTGAAATAAACAAAACCAACCTCCTTTAACTAATAAGCAATTTAGCAAGGTTATAAGATACAAGGTTAATATAAAAAAGTCAATTCTATATAACAGTAATGAACAAGTGGAATCTGAAATTAAAAATACAATATCATTTACATTAGCACCTCCAAAATGAAATACTTAGGCATAAATCTTACAAAACTGTACAAAATCTATATGAGGAAAATGACAAAACTCTGATGAATGAAACCAAAGAACTAAATAAATAGAGAGCTGTTCCATGGTAATAAATAGAAAGACTCAATATTATCATCAAGGTATCAATTCTACCCAACTAGATCTGTTGATTCAATGCAGTCCCCATCAAAATCCCAGCAGGTTGTTTGTGGATATTGACACACGGAGGCTATAGCTTATAAATAGGGGCAAAAGACCCAGAATAGCCAACACAATACTGAAGGAGGAGAGCGAGGCTGGAGACCTGACACTACCTGAAGACTTACTACAAAGCTACAGCAGTCAACACAGCATGGAATTGGCAGAAGAATAGACAGATAGGTCAATGAAACAGAGCGTAAAAATAGACACACATAAATATAGACAACTGATCTTTGACAAAGGAACAAGGGCAACACAATGGACATAGTCTTTTCAACAAATGGTGCTTGAACAACTGGACATCCACTTGCAAAAGAGAAAAAAAATGAATGTAGACACAAACCTTACACTCTTCATGAAAATTAACTCGAAACTTGATCACGGATCTAAATGTAAAACTTAAAACTATAAAACTCCTAAAAGATAACACGGGAAAATCTATATGACCTTGGGTACGGTGATGGCTTTCTAGATGCAACACCAAAGACCGGATCCATGAAAGAACTGAGAAGCTGGACTTCATTAAAATTAAACATTTTTGCTCTGCAAAAGACACTGACTGTCAAGAGAATGAGAAGACAAGCCACAGGCTGGGAGAAAAATATTTGCAAAAGGCAAATCCGATAAAGGATTCATCAATAATATACAAAGAACTCTCAAATGTCAACAATAAAAAAATAAACAATCTGATTTTAAAATGGGCAAAAGGCCCAAACAGAAACCTCACCGAACAAGCTACACAGATGAAAACGAAGCACATGAAAAGATGCTCCCCACCCCATGTCATCAAGAAAATACAAACTAAAGCCACAACGAGATACCACCCCACACTTATCAGAATGGCCAAAATCTAACACATTGACAACAAAATCCAAATCTTGACAAGGATGTGAAGCAACAGAAGCTCTCACTCATTGTTGGGGATGCAAAATAGTGCAGTCACTTTGGAAGACAGCTGGGCAGTTTCTTTCAAAACGAAACATACTCTTACTATACAATCCAGCAATTGTGCACCTTGGTATTTACCCAAATGAGTTGAAAACAGGTGTTCACACAGAAACCTGCATACAAATGTTTATTCATAATCGCCCAAACTTGGATACAACCAAGATGCCTTTCAATAGGTGGACAGATAAATCAACTGCGGTCCATCCAGACAATGGAGTATTATTCAGCACTAACAAGAAATGCTATCAAACCATGAGAAGACACGGAGGAACCTTATGTGCATGTGACTAAGTGAAAGAAGCCAATCCCCAGAGGCTACATGCTATAATGTATGATTCCAATTCCAACATCCTGGAGAAGGCATAACTACGGAGAAAGTGAAAAGCTCAGCGCTTGCCGGGGGTTAGGAGGGAGTGAGGGATGGACAGGTGGAGCGCTGAGGATGTTTAGGGCAGTGAAGCTATGCTGTACTGTAACGGGGGACACATGTCACGTGTATTTGTCAAAACCCGTGGGATGTATACTCTCCAGCGTGAACCCTCATGCAAACGATGGACTCCGCGTGATCATGACTCCGCTTCCCACACAGGTTGTGGGAGGAACCCCAGGCCCTTCCTGACTCTGAGGGGACAGCGCAGGAGAAGGAAGCCACTCTTCGTGCACCCTCGCCCAGCCTCTGTCAGCCCTCACAGGCATTTCCCCGCCGGGCGCTACCTGACCCCCAGTATCTGAAGCTGCCTCTCCAGCCATCTCCCAGATCCACGCCCATCCATCTCGGGCCGCTGTCACCTCCCGGTGACGCCTCACCACGCACCCGGGCTTCTCTCAGGAACCTGTGGACATTCCAGAGTCACGCCAGGTCCAGGGCAAGTGTCCCACAGAGGTGATTCTCCTCCTTCTCGTCTTCAACCACCGTGGAGGACCAGGAGGGGACCCGACAATGGCGCCCTCCCGGGGGTCAGCCAGGGTCACGAACGAGTCAGAGAAGGCATTTCTGTGTCCCTTTACCTCGGCAGGCAGGTGAGGAGAGCGGGGGACGAACCTTGCGGAAGGAGCCCCATCGCTGACAAGAAAACAGAATGGCCCCCGGCCCACACCCTTTGGAGACCTGAGAAAAAGGGAGCCCCATCTCAGGCCAAACACCTCACTGTCATCGACCTCAGTGACTGTCCTGGGGACACATGACCCACTTCCTCGAGGATGTGTGGTAACAGTGAGTCTTTGGTTTGTCGCCAAGCCCTGTTCCTGTGGAGGAAGGTAGCACACACTCAGCTTCCTTTGCGGCATGGCCGGCGGTGTGTGTGACATCTGTCATGAGAAAGGAAAGTCCTCGAACAGGAGCCGGGAGCAGAGCGCGAAACACGGGTGCCCGGCGGGCAAGGAGCCAGAAGTCTGGCTGTTGCGGGGCCTGAGGCGCGAGGCCCGAGGCCGGGCGTGGACGCCTTCCCCCCACTGCCAGTTGGCTCCGGAAGCTTCTCCGCACTGACCTGCCTGTGTCTCCAGTCACCCGGCTCGGCCTTGTACGCCTGTCCCAGGAGTGGCACAGCTGAGAGGGGTAGGCTTTTAGAGAATGTCTAATCCCAGCTCCATATTCACCCGTTCCACCAACAGCTTCGAACAGCAGCACGTACCCAGCACTGAGCTAAGCGCCAGATGCGGGGCAGACCATGAGGGAGCCGCGGCCTGCCTTCAGGGGCCTGCAGAGGAGAAGCTTGCAGACCGTCAGCGCCTCCCAGCACTACAGCCGCTGCGGAGTCTCCGTAATCCATCCCTCCGCCCAGTCCTGACCCTTCCTTTGCCCCGACTCTGGTGGGAGGTGCTGCCACCCACCCAGCTGCCTGGTCAGCAGGGGGATGTGGGGTGGGAGGTGGGGGGCCTGGTGCCTCCTTCTCTTATCCCAAATATCTAAGTCGCTGTTTCCTAGAATTGTACTTTCTGAAAATGTGTGGAGCTGGCCCACGTTCTCCACGCCATTCACACCCACCTCACTTCAGGGCACAGCTCTCTCTCGCTGTAACAACCTTCCAAGTAGTCTCTTGTTTCCAGCCTGTTGTCCACATGGACGCAGAGGGGTCTTTCACACATAAGATCCACTTGTCACTCTTCTGCTGGAACTCTACTGGCTTTCCACACTGTGCTCAGGCTCCTCACAAGCCGGCAGGGCCTGGTCTTGGCCTGCTTCTCTAGATCATCAAGCTATCCGTCCATGGTTATATCACCCCCCCTATTTATCTATGCATCCACCTGTCCATCCAGCCATCCACCCATCCATCCATGTACCCACCTACCCATCCAGCCACCAACCAATCCACCTATATCTATCCATCCATCCATCCATCCATCCATCCATCCATCCATCCTCCTACCAACCCACCTATCTATCCACCCACCCATCACACCCACCCAACCATGCACCCATCCATGCACCCACCTACCCACCCATCGAGTCAATACTTGCTGCTTCTCTCCCAGAGCTGCTCATTTGACTGACCACCATGCTGTCACTATGACACTGCAGCTATGGTCTTGCTCTTAACCTGCAGTCCTGCTTTCTCTCCTAGTCTGGTCCCTGGGTCTTCAGTGGGCCCTCTGAGCAGTAACTCACCCTGGACCCCGTTCCTTCTGGCAGCAGGGACCCGACTGGCTGCTGCCCTCAACCCCGTCCACTGGCTGGCACTCTGCCTTAATGGGGACACGCTCACCTTCTCTTGGGTTCCACGGTGCTGAGTTACCCAGCTTGTTGGGACAGCCCCACTGCTTCTTACTAGACTCCCCAGACACAGAACCAATGGGAACCACTTCTTCCTTCCCCAAAGTCTGCAGCCAGCTTAGCAAACCCCGCCCCCACACACACACACGCCCCAGCCAACACTGCCCACCCCAGCAGGTAGGCCCAGCTCTGGGCACGGTTACTCCCAGCCGCCTATCTAGCTGCTGCAGAGAGGCATCCCCAGTTGATGGAGACTGGCAGATGTGACGGCTGGGAGGCCTGGGATTGAGAGTCCAGGCAGGCCAGGCAAAATGTGGGAAGTGCTGGCCAGGTGTGATGTGGTCCCGAGTCCTCCAATACCACTGGCCTAAGAAAATGAACTCCGGGGCACCTCGGCTGCCATTCCAGGCGGCAGGACTTTGGGGCCTGCGGCCTTGGAGGTGGGTCCTCACACGTTGTCTGGAGGGGGAGGGACCTTCACCTTCACCTTGCCACCTCCAGACCAGGACTCTGAGGCCACAGGAGGCCTTGGGCTGCTCCTGACCCCCACGCTTCCGGGCAGGAGGAGATATGATAAGGAACTTCAGGAGCCAATGGGCGAGTAGGACAGAGGTGGCAGGAAAGGACTCACCACGTGTTACCAACCCCGCAGTACAGAGGTGACGAGAACAGAGACTGGCGGTCAGGCAAGGGTGGGGCTTCCTCACAAACAGTTAAGGGGAAAGAATTGACATCATCTTGATACAGTCCAGATTTTCAGAGATGAATGCATACCACTGTGGAATTCAGAAAGACATACATTTATACAAAGTTGATAAGACACGAGCCCATTTTGCTCTGAACTACAAAGATGGCTGCCTTAAACGGCCTCTCTCAAGTTTACAGGAGCTTACTGTTTTTGTTAGGACAGGATGTGGTGATGCCTGGCAGTGTTAACAAGAGAGGGATCAAATTATGAACAGTTGTTGGGGTTTCTGTGAGACCAAAGAGATAAGAAAGTCACTCAGGAATCCCAGCCAGTGTGATAAGAATTACTTCCACGGCTCAGAGATGTCTTGGTCTTGTGATCACAGATGATACAGTCCTCAGGTTCCTGCTCTAGTAACATTTTCTTTCTTTTTAAAGTTTTTTGTGTTTTTTTTAAATGGGAATTGGGGGAAGGGAACAGTGTTGGGGAATTGGGGAAGGGGAACATTGTGTTTTTCCAGGACCCATCAGCTCCAAGTCAACTTGTTGTCCATCAATCTTAGTTGTGGAGGGCGCAAGCTCAGCTCCAAGTTCACTGGCTGCTTTCAATCTAGTTGCAGGGGGTGGGCACAGCCCACCATCCCATGCGGTATTTGAACTGGCAACCTTGTTGTTAAGAGCACGCACTCTCACCAGCTGAGCTCTCCGGCCGCCCATTGGCAGCTCAGTGGCAGCTCAGCTCAGGCGCAGCTCACTGGCCCGTGTGGGAATCGAACCAGCGACCCTGTTGCTCAGAGCTCACGCTCTAACCAACTGAGCCACCCAGCCGGCCCAACATTTTCTTTTAATTATGGTAAAATATACATGACATAAAATGTACCATTTTAACCATTTTTAAGTGTCCAGTTCAGTGGCATTAAGGACATTCACACAGTGGGGTAACCATCACCACCACCATCTCCAGAAATTGTCCATCTCCCCAGAATGGAACTCCATCCCCATGAACACTAGCTTCCCCTCCCCCTCTCCCAGCTCCTGGCAAACACCATCCTACTTTCTGTCCCTACGAATTTGGCTTCTCTAGTGACCTCAGGTAAGTGGAATCACCCAGTATGTGTTCTTTTGTGACTGACTCATTTCACTTCGTGTCCCCAAGGTCCATCCATGTTGGAGCCGGTGTCAGACTTCATTCCTTTTTAAGGCTGAGTGACATTCCATTGTATGCAAACACCACACTTCCTTTATCCATCCATCCACTGATGGCCAATGTATGATTGTGGTTGTGGCTCTAAAGGTAAAGGATCAAACAGAGCCCACAAAGGCCTAGGTTTGTTAGCTGATTTGCTTTTTTTTTTTAATAAAAACTAGTGTACAATTTAAAGAAAAATTTGTATTTTATAAAATTTGATTTTAGGAAGGCGACCGCACAGCACCCATCTCTGACTGCTCGCTTCCTCAGCGCCCCTCTATTCCTTACTCCGACTGCTGCACACGGAGTATGCGTCCTTGTTCCCTTTGCTTCACACCTCCTGGATATAAGGCTATCTTCATGACCACTCCTTCTCACTACTTGTGACACGGTGGCCTCGGGCTTCCTGACGTGTCCCACAGCCAATCTAAGCGCCTCTGATGGCTCTGCAGGAGAACTGGCCTGCATTTGGGGAGATGCTGACCTATTTTTTCCCTGCCAGATATAAAAAAGACATTCAGCTTTGCAGAAAAGCATCAACATTTTGCTGCTTTTTGTTGTTGTTTGTTTGTTTGTTTTTGCCTTTCCCCCCACTCATGACACAGTCTGGGCTGTGTTGATGAGATCACAGTATTGCTATGACATTCTCACAGGGGCTCTGCACTCAGCCTGGAGGTGGGGCTGGGCCTCCCTGCACGTCACCTGGCTGCAGGTAAGGGCTCCGGGATCTGTGTCCATGAGTGAAGGGAGCCTGGACATAAAGGCAGAGCCTCAGCAGTGCCCACGGGGGCTCGGGTCAGGTGGTTTTGGTGAGACGGAGGGGGTGGAGCTGGAGGGCAGAAAGAGCACGGAAATGGGTGTCTGGAAGTAAAGAAAGGAACCAGGAACACAGCAAGCGGGGTGGAGAGCTAACTGCCCAGAGAGCGAATGCTGCCAAGAAACCAAGAAGCATAGCCTGTTTAACTCACCTGGTGCAAAACATCAACAGAGTGAAAGTGTGTGTGTGTGTGTGCGCACAGTTGTGGAATATAGACAATATTTTTAAATTGTAACTCAAAAAATATCTACATGCCAGCTTCTCTAGAAACATCAGAAGGTCTCTGCATCCAGGTGGGCTGACCTGAGCAGTGGCGCCACTGTGGTTGGGACAGGCGCTGCTCCTCCCAGCTCAGGCTCGGCAGCTCTCCTGGTCCATGGACCTCACCTGCCTGGCGTGTGTGGCATTTGGGACCCCTCCTGGGGCGGCTGTGCCAGTGCATGGAACAGAATGGGAACTCAGTACATACGTGTTGTTCCCACAGCTGCTGAATGGCGGCTGTCCAGGAATCTACAGATGGGGGAGGAAAAGATGGCGGGTTCTGTCAGAAGGAAAGTTTAATCTGAAGCTCCTGATTTTAACATTTGGAGACATTCAAAATCAGAGTGCTGTCCACAGCCTAGCGCAAGCCCTGATTTCCAGGGGCGCTGACCTTGACCTCGCAGACATGCTGGGGCCTCGTCCTGCTGCCAATGCCAGCCCCTGCCCTCAGCTCTTTCCCACCGCTTCCCGCTGTGCTTTGCTAGCACAGGACTCTCCCGGCCTGAGAGCCTCGGGACAGAGCCCTGCCTTTGCCAGCTCTGGGCCTCCTCTGGCTCCACGTTCTCTTCTGCTTGGGCTCATGTGGAAAGCCCGTCATTTGTTCATTCCCTGAGCACGTGCTGGGCAGCAGGGGTGCAGGGGAGAGGGCACAGCCCCCGGGGGACGCCGACAAGTGAACTGGGGGTCACGCTCCACGGGACAGGCACCATGACAGACAACAGGCTCTGATTTGTTCTGTCTCCTGACACTAGATGTACATCTGGGGCATGGCTGCAGCCTGGGGCCGAGAACCATGCCTGGAGCACGCGCACACACACACACACACACACACACACACACACACACACACACTTACAAGTAGCTTGCTAAAAAAAAGCATAAGCAAGGAATCTTCCCCCTTCTCCCGTACCGAGTTATTGATTCGACGTAGATGAGAAATGATCCTGGGACTTCTGTTTCCTCAGTTGCAAAACGCCACCGCTGGTTTGGACAATTGCTAGATTCTAATTATAGTCCAGGATTCTAATTATAAATTGCACTCATGGTTTAATATGTGGCAAGTGGGGAGTTGCAAGTCACCTGATTTCCAACAGTTCCAATATGAGTGAACTGTACAGGGCGCTGGAGAGGAATTTTAATCAAGTGATTGATCAGGAGTGATTTTTATTTCTTGCTGAGCAGTGTGTGTGTGTGGGAGGTTGCAGTTTGGGGAGCTGTGGCATGAGCGTGTCCCTCCATGATGTTTCGTCATACCAGGCTAGTGTGCCCAGAAGCTGCCAACCTGAGGCTCAGAGGCCACTGCCACCTGCACATCGGGAGGAAGGTGGGCACGTGAGACACCAAAAAGTCTGTATTTATCAGCCTCAGTCATGTGACTTGGAGGCGAGAACCCTGGGGGAGGTCTCTGTGACTGTCTGGGCTCTTGGCAGACCCTGTCTTAGGCACTGCAGGGAGACTGCAGCCCCCTGGTGTCACCAGCATGACCCTGTGAGGGCGCTGGATGCATTTCCAAGCCAAGGTCTCTGCAAAATGGGACAGACGGTGCCCTTGGGTGGAGATGAGTTCCTGCCAGGAGAAGGGGGTTTCCAAGGGCCAGAACTGGGAGCATAGTTAGAGCTGCAGGGCCCAAGTGCCAGCTCAGGCCGGAAGGGCCCGTGTCATTAACAGCTGCTCACAGCACCGCCGGCTGCATCCGGACACTGTGAGGGTCCACCCCCAGGAGGAAGGACAAGGATGAAGGTCGGGGTGCCCCAGCACAGGGACTTGGGCCCCTTGTGTGGCAGGCACCCTGCTCCCCCACGCTCCGGAACCTCAGGAGAGCCCTGGGCTGCTGGGACGGCGGACTTGCCCATTCTTCCCCATCAAAGAACCCTGGGTGTCTTGTTCACGCTGGGCCACATCAGCCTCGAGTTTCCTAAACCAGGGCGGAGCTAGCGTGGTGAGGAGGGTCCCGCGTCCATCATTTTCTACCCCTGGGGAAGGATGTCGCATTCTGGGAAACACAAACCATCATCGTGCTAGCCACGAAGTAAATTAGCTTTTCCAGTTTGGACAGATAGCCAAGCTCAGTTTGCAGATAGCATCTTTTTTCTCAAAGGGTGGATTTCAAAGATGTGTCCCAAAAGTCAGATATGTGCGGCTCTCTCCCCAAAGCAAATAAATATTCTAACACATTAAAGACAGGAAGGCACAACATCTTAACACAACCACATTCACACTCAGGCTGTCACAGTGAAGCCACAAATGGATGCCAGCGAGCCGAGACGGTGTCTGCAGGTGCAGCCGGCCCTCAGGGGCCCCCGCAGCCAGAGCTGAGGAAAAAGGCAAGCCCAACCCCAACCTCCTCAATTTTGCTCTGATTCCAAGATTATCCTCTGCACAGAATCTTCATGTCAGAAATCTCATCTGTAACGGTCCCAGAATTTTTCAGAACAAGGGTGAGAAACCAAGCAGAATAAACTATAATTGCTAGACCCCTCCCCCGTCCTCTTGGTTGTTTAATTTGCAGGTGTCCAGCTCTTCCTAAATTACAAACGACTTTCTTAGACATTACTTCATTAACTCCTGCACTCAAGACGGCCATTCCCATGATGGGAACACTGAGGCTCGAGACCACAGGACCTACCCACGATGGCCCAGCCTAGAGGAGTTGCAAACTGGAAAGAGAAAACGGAATCCAAACTCTCCAGCCCCAAGTTCTGTGCTCCACCCCACGGGACAGTCGCCCTGGGCAGCCCCGTGGAGGTTCACATGCTGTGTGTTCAGGATTACTTTCTCTGTCAAATGCCAGGGAATGTTGGATACACTCTTCAGTGTATAATTAAATGGCTTTTTAAAATTAATTTGTGACGAAGCTTGCAAGGGCATTCCTGGGAAACTTAAAATATGCCATACATTTGAGCACATTTTCATCTGTCGTGCATGAGAATTCTCCCAGAGTTCAATTTGGCCCACGGCGCACACAATTCCTCATTTTCATCCAGAATGTGTGGCATGTTGCTGTGTTTTCAGAAAAGAGAAAAATCCTCTTAATTTATGTAAAGAGTATTCCTAAAGATATGTATAATGGAGTCCGTGCGGCATAAACACCACATGGTAAATACAGAATTATCCCAGCACACACTGTCTTGGGAACAGGAACGTCCCCGGGCTGCAGATGGGCACTCAGGAGACCCCTGAATTTGGTTATTTTGCTATTAGTGTTTGTACAGGGGTGGTAGGCAGAACTCTAAAAATATCCCCCAAGACTCCTACCCCTCGGTTTCTCCACTGATCACGCCTCTAGGTGTTGTGGCCAGGGGCTTTGCAGATGGAATTATGTTTGTTAATCAGCTGACTTTCAAACAGGGAGATGGTGCTGGATTCTCCTGGGCCCAACGCAGTCACAGCAAAGGAGCAGGAGACAGAGGTGGCAGGACGGGGGCAGAGAGGGCCGAAGCCTGAGGGACCCCGCCCACCACTGCTGGCTGTGAAGTGGGAGGAAGGGGGCCAGGAGCCAAGGCGTGGGGGCGTCTAGCACCTGAGGACCACCCCAGCTGACCGCCAGCGTGGAAACGGGGACCTTAACTAAATGATCTTGGCAGCGGATTTGTCCTAGAGCTCCCAGCCATGAGCACAGCCCTGCAGACACACAGAGACGCTAAGCAGGGAACCAGGGAGACAGGCAGAAGCTGCGCCTGGGTCCTGACCCATGGAAACTATGGGGCGTTGATTTAAGCTGTGAAATTTGCAGCACTCTGTCACGGCAGCAGTAGGAAACTGATACGGCCTAGTGATACAGTGGCCGTGAGCACACACATGTGCAAATGAGCAAAAGCACCCTTCCACCCTCCTTTCTCTATAACGGAAAGGAACGACAGGAAGTGGACATTAAGAAACTGAGGTGGTGGTGACAGGCCCACATCAACGCGCACGACTGGACGTGGCCCCCGCGGGCGTTGCTTTCTAACTGCTCTTGTCTTTGTACCTGTGAAGATCTTCATTTTTTCAGAGGAACTATACACAGCTGGAAGGCAAGCATCTTTTGTAATGTCTCTCATTCCCCAGACCAGGAGCACCCCACCTATATTTGCATATGCATGGCCCCACTGCACCAAACAAAATTCAGGGCACCTATGTCAGCAAAGCTCATTTTAGAGCAACCACAAACCATGGCGGAGGTCTCCACTGGAGCACAACTTTTTATGTGTGCTGAAATTAATTTTCAATATACACACTGCATTTATTGTTCATTTTCCTTCTTTCTGATGGGAAGATGAGAATCCTAAGAGTGGGCTTTCATGGAATTAAAATAAAACATTATGGTGTAACATTTCTATACCTCATATTCTTCCTTCTGTGCCTAAGCAGGAGCACCCCAAAACAAAACTAATATATTGATCATAAATAAGCATTATCATTCCTAGAAATGTTGACCATTGAAGACTGTGTTGAAATGTGACTCAGATCTGGTATGACTAGGTCAAAATTTAGCTGCCCATTTAAAAGGGTCCACAAGAGACTTTGAATAGAATATCTCAAATAGACAAAAAGCTTTTTTGCTGGGAGGTGAGTTCTGCTGGGAAGCTGTGATTAAAAATCAGAGATCAGGGCCAGCCGAGAGGCGCGATGGTTAAAAACTGGCTTGGGATGCCAGAGGGCCCCAGTTCGGATCCCACATATGAGGGCCTGTGACACTGCCCTCTACAGCTAAGATGCTGAACAACAGCTCGACCTGGAGCTGGGCTGCCGTGAGTCGCCGGTGACGGCGTAGGCTGCAGCCCCTGCTGCAGTGGGTTGCCATGGGCTACCATGTGCAGCCAGCAGCCGCAGTGAGTGGCCGTCCAGAGGCCAGAGACTGATCTGCCTCGCCCGGGAAGAGCGCAATGATGGTGCCAACTTGGGCCAGTGAAGCAACGTCCTCCACAACTAGACTAAAAGAACAAAACAACAGCAACTTCTCTGTTCCCCTTCCCCCAATTCCCCAGCGCTATTTCCATCCCCCCAATTCCCCAATAAAAATCTAAAAAAAAGAAAACATCAGAGATCAGGGCAGAGAAAAAAAAAAAGTCAATCCTCAGCACTGGGGAGCTAATCACAGGCAGCGATAAAACACGCACTCACACCTCCTTGTTAAGAAGAGCTCCTCATTCTAAAGGTGGGATAGGCTCATTCTCCTAGAATTTGTTGATTCACATTTTTTCTGCAACGTGGGATTCCTTCCACTTGGGTAAAGAATCAGAGAGAGCCAAAGAATTTCCTATAAAAATAGAAGAAATGCCTTACCACTCGCTGAAGAGGAGGGCGGCATAAGGAACCCCGCCCACATTTCAGAGTGATGTTTTGAAATCTCATACTGTGTGCACAGAACAGAAAGAAAGACTGGTGGGGTGCTGGTATTTTCCGTCATGGGCAAGCGACTGCCTTGGCAGTGGTGGGTGGCAGACTCCTAGCAAGGCAGATGGACCACAGACATGGAAAGACGTAAAAGACAGAGAGATTTTCCACTAGTGGGTCCCCCAAGGGTTCTTCACCTTTTTGGTGGCATGGGTCCCTTTGGCCATCTAGCGAAGCTTATTCTCAGAGTCATGCTTTCAATTGCATAAAATAAACTATAATGGAACTCACAACCCGATTTCTAAAATGGGCCAAAGATCTGAACAGACGCTACCAAAGAAGAGATACACATGGCAAATTAACACACGAAGAAGTGCTCAACACCACTCATCGTGAGGGAAATGCAAGTTAAAACTGCCCACGAGATAGGACTAGTCACCTACAGCAACGGCAACAATTAGAAAAGGAGAAAAGTGACAATATCAAATGCTGGCCAGGGAAGCAGAGCAGGCAGAACGCTCGTCCCCTGCTGCGGGAGGGCAAATGTTACAGCTCCCATGGGAATGGCTTGGTATTCTCTCGGAAAGTGCAACACACTTCACAAAAACCTGGCAATCCTATTCTGCTTGCTTATCCAAGTGAAATGAAAACCCAGGCTCACACAAAAACCTATATATGCATAGTATAGTCGTTTTGTTCATAAGTATCCCAAACTGGAAACAACCCAAATGCTCCCAGCTGGGGGATGGTTAAAAACATTGTGATACATCCATACGATGGAATACTACACAGCCATGAAATGGAATAACTGTGATACAAGCCACAAGAAAAATATTCTTAAGTCCATGTGCTAAGTGAAACAATCCAGACTCAAAAGACTACGTATTGTGACCATTTACATGACATTCTAGAAAACGCAGAATTACAGGGATGGAGAACAGCTCACCATCTGCCACGGGTTAGTGGTGGGTTGGAGGGTCTGACCACAAAGCCACAGCATGATACAATTTTCTTTGGGGAGGTGACAAAACTTGTGACTTGCGGCCATCCAGAAGCCGGCGACTGATCTGCCTCACCCGGGAAGAGCGCAATGATGGTGCCAACTTGGGCCAGTGAAGCAACGTCCTCCACAACTAGACTGAAGAACCTAACGACAGCAACTTCTCTGTTTCCCTTCCCCCAGTTCCCCAGCGCTATTTCCATCCCCCCAATTCCCCAATAAAAATCTTAAAAAAAAAAATCTAAAAAATAAATGTTTTCTTTAAATTGTTCCCACCATAACAACAACAAAAAAATGTTTTTAAGGCATGAGGGATATAAAATTACAAAGGAAGCCAATTATATGGACATAAAGGTGTACATGTTTTCCATACCTACATTTACAGACCCTCGGAATTCTATCCACAAACTCCAAGAGGCACCAGGTTAAGAACCCAGAGTCCAGACCAAGCTCAGGAACGTTATGGAGAAAAGAGGCCCTGTGGCCGAAACGGTTTGAAATGCTGGCATTCCTTTCACCTTCTCAGGGGTTACCTGCCACAGGCTACAGCTCTCAACTCTTCTCACCACAACTGGCAGAGAACCCCGGGGGATGGTGTCCCAGGGAACCCTGTACAAATGTCAGGCTTGGTTAGCAGATTCTCAAGTACTCATCATGATTTCTAGGCCTTTGTGTCCCTGACATCTGGTCCATTTAAAGACTTGCTAAACACCTGTATTTGCTAAATAAACAAACAATCTATCTTGGCCGCTTTCTAAAAATAATGACAATAAAATCAATTTTAACTATTTGCTTTACAATTCAGGCTTCCAAGTAATTTATGTTAAAATACTTTATTGCATTAATATTAAGGATTTATACAACACTGTAAACATACAAAGGGATTTATAACTTTACTATTGACACAGCATACATCATGGAAGAAATTAACCTGAAAAATAACAGCTGACAGAACCTAATTACAGAAGCCTCCATGAATGTAAAGTACCTCCTAATTTTATTTTACAACGCATATTAAACTTCCTTTCCCCACATACAATGGCTTAATGTTGTAACTTGAAATGTATACCAATACATGGTTTAATTTGGCTTTTAAGATTGAGTATAACATGAGTAATTTAAAAGTGATTTGAAACAGCAAGCAGTGTCAGTAGGCCTTAATTAATGAGGTTTTGACAACTGCAAACAAATGGAATGCATCAATCTGCTTACAACCGTCTCTGTGTGACAGACATGCCACTCTGCACAGCTACCCAGCCAATTTCCCTTTCCCAGCGTGAAAGCAGATTCATGGTGACCTTGACCTATGACACAGTTCTCAGTGTTTTGTTCCGCTTGAAAGTTGGGCTGGAAGGATGATGTGAAACCAAAGGCTATTTTTTTTTTTCTGATGTGACATCATCGGTGCAGCCTCATCTACCAAACACAGTGCTTTCCAAAATGTCATTTTGAGGGGAGATACACATTTCCAGTACACGTCCGAGTTTGTACCCAGGATAGGATGTCGGCTTGGTACTCAATCAGCCTTGTGGGCGGAGCTGGGATCAGACACGCAAAGGAACCTAAGGCAGCGCAGCACAACCACCACACACACACCAGGAGACAGGGCTCCAGGCGCACAGAGAAAAACCATTAAAGACATGAAAACAAGGAAATGGATGGGCGCCGGAAAAGTTCCAAAGAAGGACGGATAGAATCAATGCAAACCAACCACCATGGGTGCATTTAAAGTCCAGTGAAAGACGGCCATATCAGCACGAAGTTCTCTGTTTCCTGCCTGCTCAGAAATCCCAGGCTCTAAGGAAACAGGCCCCGTCAATAATAACAAACACAGTTTACCGAACGAGGGGGCAGGCCAGGAAACAACCAGTTAAAACAGAACAAGAGCAAATCAGGGCCTGGCTTCTTTGTGAAATTAAAGAGATTTTAAATGTCGGACAAATACGTGACAAATGCAAACATGGATGTTGGAAGGTGTGCGAACCTTCCAAACAAAGCTTCTCTGAAGTTCTGCTTTAACTACAAGACTGAAGGCTGCTGCTAATGCAATCTATGAATCTTAGGAAAAAAGCAATTCAGGATTACTCTGCCTAGGAAATCAATATGCTTTCTAATAGTTTTTGTAGAGTACATCCATTTTCTTAGCCAAAAACCGATGGTGCTGTCTGTGTTTTATACCTGCATATGATCTAAAATATAGAGAACACCATTGAAAAGGAATAAAGCCATAGTTCTTTAAATGATAACAGTAATATCATCATCATCATCATCATCATCATCATCACATTGAGATGCACCAGGGAACTCCCTGTGAGTTAGTTATTCTCTCTTATAAGAAAAATCAAATCAGAAGAGTGATTCGTGACACCCATGACACCCACCATGGGCTCAGACACCCATGTTGTGATATAAGTGACTCAAATAACCCACTCAAAAATGTTCTTTAGTGTGTTTTCTTTAGCCACGTGTTTTATTCAAAGATGTGACCATCTCGGAATCATGGTCTGAAATCGCAGGAAGCGCAAAGGAGCTGCTGAGGCTTTCCCAGGTGAACCCCTCCTAGCCCCTCCCCTCGTAGCTCCGCCCCTCGTAGCTCCGCCCCTCGTAGCTCCTCCCCCCTCCTCATGCAGCCTCTTGCTGTCTGAGTCTGATAAGACACTCCGCTTAGGGAAGGAGACCAGCCTGGGCTTGAATCCCAGGCCGCCACCTTCCAGGTCCACGGCCCTGAACAGCTCATTTTACTTCTCCGAGCCTCAGTTTTGCGAACCCTAGAATGGGCTGACGCTTTATGCACATTAAAACTGGGAAAAGTAGGCCACTCGGAAGTGAATCCACAGTTTCCTCTGGGGGTGGAGCACCTCGCCACAGGGAGCATGATTCTAGTATTTAAAGTAAAGGAATATGTTTTTGAGTAACACAGTGTCTGAAAACATAAGCCAGTATACTTCCTTTAGTATCAACCAATGACACCCACGGGCTCCAATGCTGGAAGGAAAGGAGCCCAGTTAGACTTCCTGAACGTTAGACATCGAGGTCGCCAAAGTTTCACCTCCCTAGAGATGTGTGAGAACCTGGCCCATGGTGAAGCCAGGCCAGTGTACCTGCCTGCCAAGGTCTCTCTGGGGGTAAATAGAGGCAAGAGCTGCCAACGTACCTGACACATAGGGACACCTGAAAGGCAGCTACGATTAGCCTGTCTCTCTGCGTCTCTGTGTCTCTCACCTCCTGTCTCTTTATTGGTTTAGGACAGCAGCATCCCGACAGCCTCCTTGCCTGCTTCTGGCTCCCCGTCTCAGGGCCCTGCTCACCACCGCCCCCCCACCCCCACCCAGGCCAGGCTCCAGCCAAGCTTGTGGCTCGCGCTCTCTGTTATCCAGGAAACATGAAAGCAGCTCTAGCAAATGGAACAGAACGTTTCCACTGTAACGTGAAAGCCTCTTAGACGGGAAAAAGGGAACAGTGAATTTTCCAAACGTGACTTAACAGGTAGAACAACTAAAAATGCTTGCATCTCGGCTCCTCCAACTGTGAAATATGCTCATATTAAAACAGCCTTGCAGGTAAGAATAAAATAAATACAAGCTCTTGAAAATTTTTAATTAGCCTGCACTTCTTTCAGAAGACAGTCATCAAGGTGGAGAAAGAAAGGAAAACAAAAACGCAGTGTTTTTCTTTCTTCCCCCCTCCCCCCACACACACAGCATGAGATGTTGCAAGCACTTGTCTATGAAGTTGTAACATTTCCTCACCAACAGCAAGAGGAAAGCTACCGCTGGATGCTCTGCCCTGAGAAAACCCACTATGTAGTCCTGATCTTCAAAAAATGGTTAAAAAGTGATTATTTGTTCTCTAAAAGGATTAGCTGCTTTACAAAGGGATTATCTACAGCTTTCTGAAAGGTATTAAGCTTAGCCAGTGTATACAAACCATGACTCAAATTAACATAACTTTTCTGGAATATGGTAATATTGTTAATTCTGGGTATACCTGGAGACAAAAACAACCTTGAACTCAAGACAAACCAGGGAGAGTGAATGTCTGCTGGTTGGGGGCTTCCATCAGTGACCTACACTCCGTTTCTCCTTTTTGTCACCGCCTTACATGGACCTTAGGTGGTTCAGAGCGCTCTGCCTCCCAGTTCAGGGTCCCACCTGCTGCCTCCCCTCCATGCACCTGCTAAGTCTGGCAGGGAGGTGACACAGGCTCCCACAGGCAACCCTACCCAAGACTTGGACTCTTCAGGGCCAGTTGCAGATCCAGGATGTTTGGGAATCACTCACAGGGGCCACAGCTGTGAGGGTCCAGTGACAGACCTGGCCACAGCTTCCGCAGCCACGGCCACGGGCCACATCCTTGTGGTCCGGCTGTGCTGCTGGTTCAGGCTGCCAGCCTCTGGGGCTCCTGCCCCTTTTCTGAGCCTGTTCCTCCAGCCTCCAGTTGCCTCTGAGAACTACCTGGCAACCTCTGTCCAGCTCCCTTTCTTAGTAAGTTAACCAGAGTCACACTCGGAGGTGTACAGCTAAAAGCCACACCCCGTACCCCTGGATAATGAGAGAATGAAGGTTCTCGCCACCACCTGATCTTTGGAAGGTGCTGGTCACTCTTCTCTGCATGAAAGCAGTAAATCTATGTGACCAACCGGACACCACAGAAAGGACAGTGTGGCTAAGTCCTGACAGATGCCTGGCTTCTGCCTTGCTTTCTCTGGGGTCCCTCTCTCTGGGGGCAGCCGGCTGCCAGTCGCAAGGATGCTAAGTAGTCCTCTGGACAGGTCCCCGCGTTGAGGAACAGGCTTCCTGACCACAGCCAACATCAGCCAGGGAAGTAGGTCTTGCAGCCCCAGCCACGCCTCCAGGTATGCTGGCTTCAGACAGGCGGGACGGGACAAAACTGCCAAGTCCGTTCTAGGGCTCAGAAACCTGAGGTCCGTGCTGAAGGCTGCCATTGCACAGTTCATAAGATCCGACTGTCAGTGCTTGCCCATGTGCATTTCCAAATCCCCCAGGGGCCCCTCCCGGAGCCCCGCTTCAAACAGAGGCGCTCCTGATTTCCAGCAAGTTCAGCTACAGTTGTACCAATTCTCCATAACTTCTAGATGTAAAAAGTATATATTATTGAGTTTTTCGAGAAGATGAGAGCGCCAAGTTACGTGGGCCTGTGCCAATTTTTCCATGTTCTGTAACCCAACGGGCCCCTGCTGAACATTTGGCCAGCTGGTCCTGGTTAAGCTGGCCGCTCTTAGTGCTTGGGTCACTCAATACTCCCTGAGCACAGGGAGGGAAGGTGGGCAGAGGGGAACACACCTCTGCAGGCTGATGAAATCCTGCTGACAACCACACATCTGCATGACCTCGGGTCTTCAAAGCATCTCACCCACCTTCCCTCGCTCTTCCTAGTGGAGAGCCGTGCCCGGGACCCTCTAATTCGTTTCCATTCAGGGCACAAAGGCTTTCTTCATAAAAACACCCAAGAGCTTCTCATGTGTTCCTTTCATTTCAGACGCCCAGAGACATCGCCTGCCTCACGCTAATTTTGTTTTTCATGCATCTTGACATGGTACTTAAACCTCCACCCAAATGCACCTTGTACACGTCAGGGGCATTTTCCAGTCTCAGCCTTCTGCTGGGAGGCTGTGTCGCTCCAGCCAGACAAGACAGCATGGCGTCCACACAAAACTTCACTCGGATCTGCAGCTCTGGTTCAAGGGGCTGAACTTCTGCTGACCAGGAACCCGGCAGCCGGACACGAGTGTAAGAAGGTGGGCGCCCCTTCTGAAGGTGAACCCCAAATCAGACTCACGCAGAGCCTACCGGGAGTGCCTAGAAGTGAAATACGTGTGGCTCGGCCACTACATTAAAGAAAGAGTGTGACTCCGACACGGGGCATCTTAGTAGACTTTTTCTCAAAGCATTAAGTCTCTCTGCTTGGAGCCCTGAAAATAATTCCAAATGCCTTTCAAATCAGGAGCAATGGGCAAGCCGTTCCAGTATCCTGTATCCTGTTCCTCCCAGACTGGGGACACTCAACCCTGGGCAGCTACAGTCCCTCCGACCTAAGTCAGGGTCTCCCCGCCGGGCCCCCTGAGGCATCGCCCAGTCCCAGGGAGGCTGTCCGCTTGGACCTCCTCATGTGATTAGGCAATCGGATCATCTCTTCCGGACTGGACAACAGAGAACACACTGAACATTTCTTGGACTAGCTTTGCTATTACTCATTTCAAAAGAATGGCATGTCAGCCACTCTGGCGGGTTTTGTACCAGTTCCACAGCTTCTGGCCCTGGGCAGGAGGGCAGGGAAGGAAGGCTGCCCGAGGCACGGGGCAGCCACAGCTGCTGGCACTGCGGCCACGGCCACCAGGGCCGGTGTGGGGTCTGGTCCCTCACGCCACCCATTCAGGTGCCTAGAGCAGAAGGGGAAGGGCCTACAGGAGGGTGAGCTCAGCGGGGTCTGGGATTCTGGAAACCAAAGCCCGAGCTCTGAAGCTGAGAGTGGGGAACGACGGGCGGGTCCGGGAGCAGGGAGGGGGGACGGAGGGGCGGGGCCGGGAGCAGGGAGGAGGAGGCAGAGAGCCTGGGTGGGGACGCAGCTGCCCGCCCTCCTGGGCCTTAGAGTCCAGTCTCCTTTGTATGTTCGGGTTAGGAACAGAGGGGCCGGGATCCATTTTACTGTAAGACAGATGGAACTCTCTGAGGAGAGCCTGGCAAAAGTGCCACCTAGCTTGGAGGAACAGCACTCACCATAAACACCTATGTGCAAATAGAGCCCCTAATGACCACCCACTGCTCCAGTCCACATGGAAGGGAAGAGGCCACAGTACCCAGCCAGCATGAGAAGCCCCTTCTGGCCATGGGGATGGAGGACACAAGGACCTCAGCGTGGGCCACCACCAGTGTCCCAGGCCACTGGCCACACAGGGCCTCCAGGGCAAGCCACCTGCCCTCTCTCGGGGAGCACTGGTCCCCATCTGGGTTCTAACCCCAGCCCTCGGGGCCTGCACTCCCCCCGCTCCGGAACGAGCCTTTTGCTGTTCTGGCCTCACGAGGGAAAGGACTCAGGACAGAGCAAGTTGCCCCGCTGATACGAGCAGTTACTAGGATGGTCACTCTATTTACTGCCATAACCCCACTGAAAACAGGACCCTTGTGAAGGGAGAGGCGAATGTCTCACTGTGGGTGTTATGTGTCCAGACTTGGTGGCTCTCAGACCTGAATTTTTAGAATGATATCAGGCCACAGCAAAGGGGACACAGACGCACACCTTGTCTGCCCCAGGCATGCCAGCTGCACAGACAGAAGGGGCCCCCACTGTGTGCTGTGCGGGTGTTCACACGGGTTCTCCGGTGACCTGCACCCCGCAGCAACTCTGTCCACGCTGGGCCTGGTGCTTTGACCTGCTCAGAACTGCTCTCCGCTCTTGGAGAAGCGCCCACTTCACCGGGACTCCTAGGGAAACATCTTCCTTATACCACGTGGTCTGGAGGGAGCTGCTGTAGCCTTGGCTCCTGGCAGGACGTGGTGCCCAAGCCTAGACCACCAGAGTAAGGCCTTGGCCACAGCACAAGCTTTAGGGAAGCGGAGTCGCCCACGCCTGGCTCATTGGTGCCAAGGAGACTCACTTCTGGGTCCACAGTTACACCTGCTGGGAACAGCTCTCTCCTTCTGCAGGGACAGCAGAACGAGAGATTGCTGGCAACACGGGGCTAAGAGCCTGTCAGGGCCAAGGAGACAGGAGGCAGGGCCTTGATGGCAACGCCCAACCACTGGAGCCAGCTGTTCTGGAAGCTTCAGTTATATAAATCAATGAGGCCCCCTGTGAACTTGAGTGAATGAAACCGTGTTTCCGTCTCTTGTATCACTAAGGTCCCTGATAATATGGAGCTGCACCCCTCCCTAGGCGTGGGGACCTCACACCTTCCTGCGCTCCCTCCGGGGCCCCCTGGGGAGGTCGGCGAAGTTGATGGAAGAAGAGATTAGTGGTAGACTCTGGTGTAGACCCTGCAGCGGACCTTCCCAGAGGCGGTACCTTGGTGGGCTGCAGCTAAGTCCGTCACGAGGGCAGCTTCCCTGACACTGGGGCTGCCCACCTACTAGCACTGGTGACCAGAGGGCAGTGCAGTATCCATGTGGGCAATTGCACACCCACCAGCTCCCTAAAGGCATGTATCCTGGCTGGGGGCGGGGAGCACAGTGGACCCCAAACCTGACTCAACACAGGAAACAAGGGGCTCGTCCCAGAAGGCAGGCCCCTCAGACTCCAAGGGCTGCCCCTTTCTGGTGGGGCCCAAGTATCTCTTCTTGCTCATGGGGACTTAACCAATGTCTCACATCATCTGGGGACGGGGGTAGAGCTTCAGGTTACCAGGCACAATCACTTCGAATGTTTCAATGCGCATTCTTACCACCAGTGAAGTCCATTCTATTCACACAGTCGAGCGATTCCCACCCAATGTCTTTCTAACCATCCGCTCAGTGCGGTCACCCTGGGAGGCACAGCCGCACTCCATGCCAGCTGAGGCTAAAAATGGACACAGCGCACACAGCCTGGCTGCTCCGATTTCCCAGATGCCAACCCACTAAAGAAATCATGATCTCTATAAAACACTGACAAATCACTGCTATGCTAAAAGGAATAAAATCCATTTCAAAGGAAAATAACCGGGACAGCTGTCATTGATTTCTGCCTAGCACTGTCCATTCATTCAGGATGTGCATTTTCATAGAACAAATAATAAATCATTTGCTAACAAAAGCATGCTGCACACAAGACACACACAGGCGGCTGCCTTCTCAGATGCCTCCAGGACACAATTTGCCGGGCAGAAGCCACACCCGGAGGCCAAGGCTTGTGGGACTGAGGCCCAGCAGGTGAAAGCTGGGTGCAAGGCAGCGAGGGGCCAGAGTCTCACCTCCAGGCCCTGCTCACGTGGGGATGCACTCCATCTAAACACACAGAAAAGTGGGGCGCTCATGCTATGCAAGCAGACGAGGGGTCTCCCTTTCCTGAAGCCCCCAAACAGGAACAGCATGTTAAACACAGGAGGGCGGGCAAAGGGGCAGTGAGAACAGGAAAAAGAGGTTCGGTCGGGTCAGGACAGTGGTCCCCAGAGCAGGCAGCGTGCCCCTGGGTGAGCCTTAGGCCCCTCGCTTACTGCTGGCAACACGCTTGATTCTAAAGAGAGAGATCCAACTGTTGGCCAGCATTCTCGAAGAGATGACATCTAACACTAAAAGGTAGAATCTGGCTCTGGTTTCTGGCAAGCTGAAAGACTTGCACAGAAAATATACTTCTAGTTCTCTTAAAACACGCAAGGAAGGTTATTGAGACAATAACTAGAAATGACATAAATAAATGAAATGAAGCGCATGGACTTTTTTATTTGATGATCATACATTCAAGGGGTGGCTCTTGGGTGTGCAATGAATTCATTTTCCTGCGCACACAAATGTGGATGAACTGAGCCAAGTCTTGTGTCAGTTCGGGCTCTCTTCTCACAGAAAGGCGCCTGGGTCAGGCTCAATTTATAAAATGAAGGGAGAGCGTGAATTTTTAATGCAACGCGTCCCTCTTGACCTCCACTGACTTTCAAGGATGTTTTATAGCCCAAGGAGCACCCAGTAAAACTCCCCTCTCCTCGGAATGGAAGACAGAGCTGCATCGCCCAGTGGGGCCGGGTCACTGCATCTGGAGGAAAAGCCCTCCCCGGTCAGCAGCGCTTCCCTGGGGAGGGGTTGGGAGCAGCCTCCCTTCTTGGCTGTTGCTGTAACTGGGCATCTTTCCTCCCATGCTGCCAGGGGGACACCTGCCAGACTGCTGCTGGCTGGGGCTGGCCAACCGCATTCAGCCGTCCCTCAGACCTGGGCTGCACATGCAACCACGCTTCTTTTGGCCTGTCCTCCACGGCGCTTTTTCCACTCCTTTGGTACTTGTCATTGCTTCCATACGGATTTTCTCCGTTTTAAAGAGAAACGTAAAATGTGGTGCTCCATGCGAGACTGAGGTCTTTCAGACAAGAGACCCGCGTGCCGGGGAGAGCAGGTGACTCCTCCTTTGTACCTGTCACAGCCAACAGTGACCATGTAGAGCTTCGTGAACCCACTCCCACCACGCTTCCTATGAGCCGGCTTCTCTGATGACAATAACCATCATTAAATGATGTTATGTTATTTTATTAGGAATACTGTCCAATCCCCAAGAACGTGTATTGTAAACACGTTTTTAATAGACAGAAAGATGAACTGTTAGCACAGTGAAGCACAAACACTGTCACTACCAGTTTCATGATGGAAAACTCTTCATGGCTCGTGGGACACACCCTCCCAGTGGAATCAGGTGTCTGCACTTGACAGGTTCGCTTGGCTCCCCTCATGCACCTCAAAACTGGGCTCCTCAGCACCCCTTAATCCTGTGCCTGTCCCAGACTGCATTCGGTCTCCCTCGCTGAGAGCCAAGAGGTCTTGGCAAGCAAGACTACCCCGAAACTGTACAAAACAAAATGAAACAAAACACCCCAAACTCCACACGGGCATTTTCTACAGACCGAGTCCGCAGCCTTCCTTAGGGTCTCAAAGGCGACCATGACTTCAACTAGCTGACGCGCCGCCTGTCCATCAGACAGAGTACAGACTCTTACAAGTGCTCGGAGAAGCTCCCTGGTCCCACCCTCTCCATGCTGGGCTCCAGCTCCACTCAGACGCCTGCTTTTCCCCGGACAGGACAGGTCATGTTGCTTGTCACTGCCGGGCAAGCACATGGAAGCCCCCTGTCTGGAATGTTCTAGCCTGCTGGCTTCCAAGAAAACATCCCAGGAAGCTAAGGCTGCCGCATTTGGTGATGCCCTTCCGGGCCCCTGCACAAACCCCTGGTGGCAGCTGTGTCCCACCTGTGCCTCCAGCACTCCATTTACCTGTCCTGTACGTAACGAGGCCTGCCCTCCCATGGACAAGGAGCACCCACAGGAGAGCACCGTGACCTTTTTGGTAACTCCAGTGCTAAACATGGTGAGCGTATACCATGGGTACTCAATAAATGTGTAACATTTCCATTTGCTCCTTACGAATGACCTCCCGGACTCTTTCAAACACTACCCACACAGGATGCAAACAGGACTTGCCTCTGAAAGAATATTGCTGGCTAGCTACGAGCAGTCTGAGCTTGGCACAACACAATGCAAACTTATTACATTTCTGGCTCTTGCATTTTTATATTATTACATTGGGCCCAAACCAAGACTTTGCTCAAAGGAATTTTAAATGGGCAGGCTGATAACATCTCCAGTAGATGGCTGAACTTTAGCTGATGTTCACAACCCCGGCAAAAAGTAATTTATTGAATTACTGATGCGCTTCGTAAAGGGCTGCACATGCCCGAGAAGAGGGAGAGAGAATGCTGAGTCAACCGCACTTCCAAATTAAGGATGGGGTGACGGTTTCAAAGTATTTTTATGCCCAGCGCTTGAGTGTTCAGCTGTGGGTGAAACTAAGGCGACTTTCAGAGCCAGAAAAACCATAGGCCGAAAAAAAATGGTTAATTGCAAGGAGCAACAACGGAGGCTTTGAAACGACTTGAGATAATGTGGCTGCAGAAGAAAGTTTCTTTTGGATCAGCAAACTTCATCCTGCAGTGAAGATTGTGGAAGGTTTATTTTGCAAATCTAAGAAACTGAAGTGTTTTATTCTCTTAAGAAGAACATTCATGTGTTTTCTAGTCATTAGAGCAAGTGCCCTCAGGCGACATTTTGTTAGCCAAAATTGGGTCACTGTAAATCCCTGAATGTAATACAGAATACAAATATTCTGCCACTTTGTTCATTCTCACTGTATTCCTCCCCCACCCGCCCCCACCCCTAATTGTGAGAGAGCTGCTGCGTCACAGGCTCTGCGCCTTTGGTTCTGAACGTTAGCTCCATGAGCTGACATAAGTAAGCACATGTCACCTCTTCGCTCTCTGAAATTGTCCTGGGCCATGCCCTGACCCTTAACTCCTGCCCACATGGGCCCAGTACTCAGGGTCCCCATTCTGAGTTGAAAAGAAATTTGGAGGGCTCCTCAGATGACAAACACTGGAAAATTTCAGCATCTGAGATTCCCAGTCTCTCTCTCTCTCTCTCTCTCTCTCTCTCTCTCTCTCTCTCTCTCTCTCTCTCTCTCNCAGTCTCTCTCTCTCTCTCTCTCTCTCTCTCTCTCTCTCTCTCTCTCTCTCTCTCTCTGTCTCCTCCCACCTCCTGCTCATTGCTTCCTCTTCTGTAGGTGGAGCAGTGGGAAAGTGGGCTGAAGACAGGAAAGATCTGGAGAGAAACCTGAACATTTGTAAGAAGCATTCTGTGCTGAAAACCAACCTCTTAGCTCGCTGCACCGGCAGGTCTTTCTGGAATCTAGGAAACGGGCTGGCTCGTTCTGTAGGGAGGATTTCCTTGGTCTCCTGGAAGACCCAGTCTGTGTCTCATGGCAGAAACTCTCAGCCTTTCACAGAAAGCGTGTTCTGTAACATGCGGGTGGGTAGAGAATGGCTAAGAGCAGGCCAGTCCTGGGAACCACCGCGACGTGAGACCAACTGACCACCGGTGTCCCCCAAACCCCTTCTGAGCCCCTGCTCCTCCTCTGCCTCCTGTACCCTTCACCCATCCCCCGACCCCCAACAAGAAGTGATTTGACACTGAACCTGAGTACCCACTGGGTACTTGAACCTGAGTACCCACTGAGTACACAGCCCTTCTCATAGATGGAATTCCACCTACGCCGTATTTCAAACCACCAAATAAAAGCTTTATCCCATGCCTGGGATTCAGACACACAGACTAGTGGGTGAGGTGGGCGGAGGCCCCAGGGCTGTGACATCATGTCAGGCAAGTGCAGGTCCAGCTTTGAAGCTGGCCTCTTTGAACTGGGAAAGGGAGGCCCGCGCTCCTGCAGCTTCACAAGGCGCCTGCTGGGACGGAAGCCTCCACGGCCCGGCCGGGCTGTGCTCCAGCACGCGAGCCCCAGCCCTCTCCGCCCTCTCCGGGCACTCGTGCATGTTGGCGAAAGAGTCAGGGCGGGGCTGCTGACAGACAGCTGAACTCTGCCGGGCAGCCCAGGAAGTCTGATTACAGGGACAGCCTGAAAATGCCAAGTTCATGTGGAGTGAGAGGCAAAACAGAAAGGCTTAGTACAAAGGTCACTTAGACTAATAGGCTGTAATCAAGTAGCTGTGTGATAGGACATTCGAACATCTTGGTTAAGAAGAAAAATGGAACTAATTTGCTCCCTAATACAAAAACTGGTGACTAATGGAAACGTCCAAATAGACTGAAGGATGTTAATAACCAAAAATGAGGTCCGCATTTATAGAATGGAAATTCAGTGACTTGCCTTGGGGACAAAACAAGTGTGGCAGGGGACAAATCACTGCTCAGGCCATCTCGAGCCCTTGATTCAAATCTCGCTGCCCCTGGACTCCTGGGCGTGACAGAAACAGCAGTTTGATGAGCACCGACTCTCCACGCATCACTTCAATCCATCCACCTGACAACACTACTGGGGAAGTGTCATTGTCCCCATGAGAAAGACAAGGGCTCACACTTGGCTATCTGATACAATATGCATTAATTGGACATTTCTGATTGTATTTGAAACGCTTATAGTAGATATGCTCTAAAAATATTTATTTGGTCCCTATTTCATTGGGAATCAACATAAAAGAATATGTGCATTGTTTTTGTGAAACATATTGTGACCATTTTTTGTTTTATAAGCGTCTTCAACTCCTTTGAAGTAGTTGTGCAGTTGAAAGAAAGACACGAGGCCCACATCTCTGGCTCTGATCCTGGGGCTGTGTGAGTTCAAAGAGGCTGTGAACCACATCAAAACTCCCGGCACAGCACCTGGACGGGGCGGACCTTGGCCATGAGATTTGGCGAACTGCAGCCAGGCCAAAAGAAGAAAAGGAAGCTGGCTTGGTAATCCCCAAAGCAGGGCTCTTCCAGCCCGCTTCCCCCTCAGCACCCGCATCACACACCTGCAGGAGCCCCCGCCCCCCACCACGCACCTGCATCTGTGGGAGGACCCATACACTTCAGCAAAAGCCCTTGGCCTTCAGGGCAGCTGATCTGAAACCCCATCCCTCTAGAATATTATCCAGCACTCAGGGGAAAAATGCATGTGGCAAGACAATGGGAAGTCAGCCCTCCAAAGTGAACTTCCATATTTAAAATTACCAGCATGCTAAATGTCCCATGAGCCTCATCTTACTCCAGTAGAGCTGGTCCCCAGGGGCACAGAGAGAGATGTGGCCCACAGGATGAGCTGAGAATGGGGCGGCCCGGCCATGAGTTCCTCCATGCAGAGCCCCAGTGCTGCCTGGACCAGCCCTGGAGAGGGTGAAATCAGTCAGCACACCAGAGCTGGCAGGGGCACCGAGATGGCGCTGTGCAAGTGAAGTTCTGAGGGTCTCGGGGGCAGTCCGTGGCTTCATAGCTTTTATGCTGTAGTCTAGAAGCTATTCCCTGAGCCCACACACCTGGCTGGAGCCCACACAGCGTTTTGGTCCTGGGTTTGGCTCCCTTTTGTGGTTTCTGGCACACAGCCTGGTTTAATTCAGTCCCTGAGCCCAGGCGGGCTGAAGTGCATAAAAACTTGCATTTCCACCTCACAGGCCACTCTAACACTGACAAGGCAATGGTGCGTGTTAAAGAATGGATTGGTAACGTTATGAGATTAAACCACTTAATCATACAAAATGTATATAAGCATTCCAATTACCTTGCAAAAAGTCAAGTTGCCTAGCATGTCACACCACATGGATTTGACCTAGCACTTTGGACCACATGCAAAAGGTATCTATCTACCTATTCATATGGACTTTGACTTTGTTCATTTATTCATTCAAACTGCACACAGCACACAGCCTTAGGTATTCCACGGAATAACCACAATTCACTGAGTACCAGCCGTGTGCCTTGTATGTTATACGTATCATCTGACACGCTCACATCAGCCATGTAAAGAGCATGCTATCATCCCCACTGCACAGAGGAGAACACGGAGGTATGGATTAGCCGAGGTCACACCGGAGCCAGGACTGAGTGACTCCATACCTGAATCGGAAGTCCAAGGGCTCCGAGACACACCTCCCGCCTTAAAAGCACTGACCACCTGGGTAGAGGAGATAAACTAGTTGAACAAGTCAACTGGAAATCAAAATAGCGTCTGCTAAGTGCTCTGGGGCAGGCGCTAAAAGGAACTAAAAGGAAGACAGATTTCCTTAGTCAGGGAGGCTTTGTGGGGGTGGGAGGGCTGGAAGTGGGCCTCGAGGGACAAGTAGGAGTCCCCAAGCTGGGCTTGAAGGGGAAGGAGGTTTAGAGCAGGGGGCTGAGCAGGCTCTACCCCTGAGGTCCTGGGAAGCCTGGGGGTGCCCAGCCATTGGTTCACTAGGGGATGATGGCACGCCAAAGGGACTGGAGATGATCTTGGAACACAGTTTTATCCTAGTGATAATCAGACATTAAGCAGGACAGCCTTTATCCTGATGGATACATTCGCTCCTGTTTTGACAGCAGAAACTCTGTATGTGTAACTCAAAAACGTTATCAATGAAAAGGACCCAGTAAAGAAAGGGATGGAGGGCAGCTTGCATGGCGTCCCCTCACTGCTCCCAAACCCGTCTCCTTGGGAGAGTCTTTCAGGCTCTCTCTGGTCCAGCTCAAACAGTCATTTTAGCAAATACGCACAGCGTCTCCAGGATTGGCAACGTAACCCCTGGACAGACCTCTCTCATCACTCCATGACTCAGCTCAGTCTACACCAGCGGCTCTCAACCTTCCTAATGCCATGACCCCTTAATACAGTTCCTCATATTGTGGTGACCCCCAACCATAAAATTATTTTCATTGTTACTCTATAACTGTAATTTTGCTACTGTTATGAATCATAATGTAAGTATCTTTTTGTTTTCCGATGGTCTTAGGCGACCCCTGTGAAAGGGTCATTCGACCCTCAAAGGGGTCGCAACCCACAGGTTGAGAACCGCTGGTCTACACCAGCAAAAACGTGTGGCTGCCTACCAAGCGCTCTGACACCCACTGAAAATACACTAGCTCATCTGCATAGCAGAGGCGCTCCTGAAATGTCCCTGTTCTCACGTGTCCATCCATCCAATCGCAGATGTGCTCCTGAAACGTCCCTGTCCTCACGTGTCCATCGTCCAGTGGTAGGTGTCACAAGCCCCCTGTGTCAGGTCCTTAGCTGGTGCCGAGGACACAGCTTGTCCTTAGGGAACTACAATCCAGCATATCTTTCCACAGCAGGGTGGCAGCTGGTGCGATTAGATGGACGAAGACAGTGCTGGGAGAGTGCTGGGCTGGGCAGGGCGGAAATCACGGCTTTGGTTTGGGGCAGGTTAAGCTGCAGGTATGTGAAATCCCAGGAGAAATGTCAAGAGGGCAGCTGGGCCTGAGAATTGCAGGAGCGGTCTGGGCTGGACAGGCACCTTTGACTCGCAGGGAGGGAATGTTGCCGAAAGCAGGTGCCTTAGACTGCGATGATGGCGGTGGAGGCCAAGCCACGTGGACCAATGGCGCCATAGTTTGGAGGAGACGCGTATTTTGACCAGTTGAAATCCACATTTCAGCTCCATTGCGAACCAACTGTCAACTACTGTTGATGCCTCACACATCCACGTTCAATGTGCCCCTCCCCCCATGCACCCTCAGCCTCTTCCGCACGTTCCCTACAGCCCCTCCCAGGGGTTGATGGACTTACACACATGAGTCCCTGGAGGGAAGGGGTCACTCATCAGAACACGGAGCTGTGGGGCCTCCTGCAATCTGCCAAAGACGCACTGACACATCCCTCCCTGCCAGCTGTCCCTCCACAGAGTGAGGCCTGTGGGCTTGACCGCATTGCTTCATAGGCATTGTCCCTCCACAGGGGTCCCAGGAAGCTTCACAGAGGCAGTAACTCCATTATCCGCTTCCCACAATTGATTTGGCTGGAGGTGGGGGTGGGGCGCAAGGGGGTATGGTTTTAAATCTAAAACCATCCCGATACATCCAAGGACCTGGTCTTCTCTGAGACAAATCTACTTCCTAGCTCACGTGGACACTTCCTAGCTCAGTCTGAGGGTATTTGGGGAGCTGGCGAGAGCTGACTCGTAGGCATCACTAACTCTAAGAACGAAGACCTCTGTTCCTGAGGTCACAGTAAGAGGCAGTGCCACATCTGGGAAGGGCTGGGTGACACCACAGGCTGAGAGCACGGCCCCCACCTCTTGGGCCTGTTTCATGTCACCACATGGCCTTTTGCTCCCCAAAGGGTTAAAGCCTGTGCTCAGGAAGCCCAGACCCCACCCCTATTTTCACACAGAGCTCTGTCTCATACCAGACTCGCCACCTGCGCACACCCCCCCATTTCATGCCCTCCTTTCGCTTACTGCACTGGTTTTGGAAAAGCACACCTGCCCCTGCCCCCGCCCCCACCCCAACACACACAGTTTAAATGGGCATGGGTATTTATTTATTTTGCAGAGGTAGAATTTCACCCACCTTTGGGACACACAAACCTCCAGGCACCGGTGTCAAGGAGCACCTGGGGTCAACAGCTGACTGGACACGGATACAATGACTCTAAAACACATGACCATCCTTTGCTGGTTTTCATTCAACTCAACCATCTTCCACCGCAAAATACAAACACAGAGCTGCGTTCTCCTTTCCTTCACTTTCTTGGATTGGAACTCTAATGGAGTGGTCCCAAGCCAAGGCAAATCAGTATCCTGAATGTGCAAGTGTAACTCTTCAACCTTTCTAGAAAGGCTCGCCATGCCAGGAAGGAATTTAGGTCAGTCCTGCAGGTCACAGCAGGGCTTGGCTGTGCCTCTCCATCCTGTGGGCTGCCAGGCTTCCCCAGATGGTCCCAGGGAGCCCACAGGCTTGGCAGCGCGCTGAACTCTGACCTTAGGTCACCGACCGACACTGTGAACAGTACCAGGCAGGCCTGCCTGCTCCCCGGTCTCCCCAGAGCATCTCTGAGCCCCTCGGCTGCACCCTGCTCCGCTCCCCTCGCTGAGAAGGCACCAGGCGCTGGGACCAGCAGGCTGCACCCCTGCAGCAGCCCCTGCCCCTCCCGGAGTTGGCACAACTCCTAAACACTTTCTCAAAAGGCTCCCGTCTCCACCCTTGTGAGCGCGCAGCCCCCACCACACCCGCGGGCGCCCCTTCTCGGTCTCGCCCGCTTCCACTCACGTCCCCTAGCATTGCCGCCACCGCAGACACACGCTCTGCCGGTCCGTTTACCGAGCGCGAGCGCGGCGGCCGCAGTCGCCAAGTTGGGCTGGGGGCTCCGCGGGGTCAGCACCCGGCGTCGTGCGGTCCCCGGCCACCGGCACCCGGCGCGCAGCGGGCCGGCAGGGACCCGGCTGGGGGACCCGGCTCCCCGGCGCGGCCCCTCCCTCCCGCGGCGGCGCCCAGGCGGCGTCCCCGGCCTGTTCCGGCCACCCGGGGCGCACGGCCACCAGAGGGGCGCACCGCCCCCCGCTCCCCCCGGCGCGCACCCCGCGCGCGCTCACCTCAGGGGGGCCGGTCCGGTGGCGCCAATCCCGCCGCCGTGGCGACTCCGCATCTCCCAGACGCCCGCCCGCCGCCCGGCCGGGCGCCCCTCCGTTGCTGCCGGGCGCGAAGGAGGGCCGTGGGGACGCGCCGAGGCCTCGGGGTCGGGGCGCCGCGTGCGCCGCCTCCTGCTGCCGGCACCCGTGCTGCCCGTCGCCCGCAGCCGAGCAGGAAATTTGTCCGGCTGGGTCCCGCCGCCTCCTCCGCTCCAGCCGGGCTCCGGCTCCACGGCGGGGGCGGGGGCCCGGCGCTGCGAGGAGCGGGGGCGACGCCTGGTGTCCGGCCTCGGGAGCGCACCCCGGGCGCCCGCCCCACCTGGGGCCGTGGCCCCGCCCCGCAGGGATGGCCCCGCCCCGCAGGGATGGCCCCGCCCCGCAGGGATGGCCCCGCCCCGCAGGGATGGCCCTAGGCCCCTAGGCTCCCAGCTAACCCGGAGGTCCCTTCACCCAGTCTGGTGCCCCTTCCGAGGAGATCCTGGCTGAGCCCCCACTGCTCAGACCCAGGCGCGCGTGGAGTGTGCCAAGGTGTCACAGGCACTCTTACAAGAGGGAAAGGCCCTTCCTGCCTGGACCCTGGGCACCAGGAAGTGGCTTGGCTGGGATCAGGCTTTGAGTCATGTGGTCGGTACAAGACGCCCGGTACCACTTCTGGTTGGGAGAAGTAGAGAGAGCCGTGTAATCTGTGTCCTCCTCAGAATAAGGGTGCCCACTTATGGATGATGAAAGGTCTGCTTGTCATTAAGGCAGTCGGGCAAAGTTTAACACGTCCAACCCAGGAAGAGCAGCAGCTAGGAGGGGGTCTGGGTCTGCTGTGTTCTGAACTGCTTTCCAGGTGGCCTGTAAGCTATTTAGGGAGGTCTTAAAGGCAATTCCATCACAAGGGCAGAAAGGATACACGTTGTGTCATGTTGGCTCTGAACCTTTGCGCTGTGCCCTCTGCGCCCGTCCAAGGCCCAACCCTACGAGGAATATTACATCCCTGTTGTAGACACCTCACTCCTTAGGGCTTGTGAATGAAGGACGCAATGGTGAGAAGGTGGCAGGTAGGGAGTTACCCCCACCTTGCATCAGTGGCCAGCAGACAACTTTGGGGGCACTTCGGGACAGAGCTGTAGACGCCAAAGACTGAAGAGCAATGGGCACCTACTGGCTGAGCCCATCACGGATGGACTGTCCAGAGAGCAGCTCCCCTCCCCCCGGGTGTAAAGAGCTGTGAAACCAACGGAGAAGCCGGACTTCACTGCCCATCCCTTCCCTCATGACCCCTTAGCCACACGTCACCTAGGGGGACCCTTACAGATGACACCAGGTCACGCCAGTTCTCTGCGTAAGATTCTCCATTCAGAAAAGAACCCAAGGGCCGGCCGAGTGGCGCGATGGTTAAGAACTGGCTTGGGACGCCAGAGGACCCTGGTTCGGATCCCACATATGAGGGCCAGTGACACTGCCCTCTACAGCTAAGATGCTGAACAATAGCTCAACCTGGAGATGGGCTGCCGTGAGGCACCGGCAATGGCATAGGCTGCAGCCCCTGTGCAGTGGGTTGCCATGGGCTACTGTCTGTAGCCGGCAGCCAGCGTGAGCGGCCAGCAGCCGCAGTGAGCGGCCGTCCAGAATTCAGCGACTGATCTGCCTTGGCCGGGAAGAGCGCAATGGTGGTGCCAACTTGGGCCAGTGAAGCAATGTCCTCCACAACTAGACTGAAGAACAAAACGACAGCAACTTGTCTGTTCCCCTTCCCCCAATTCCCCAGCACTGTTCCCATACCCCCAATTCCCCAATAAAAATCTTTAAAAAAAAAAAGAAAGAAAAAAAAAAGAACCCAAATTCCTGGGAGGCTCTGCCTGACGTGGCAGCTGCTCCTGAGCCCTGAGCCTTGCTCACAGGGCTGCAGCCCTCAGTGCCGTAGCTCAGAGTCACATACACGCACATCCCCACCTGGGATGCTTCGCCCTCTGCACCGGCCCGCAGTTTCTTACAAACCCTCTGGAAGATGCCTCCCCTCCCACGCTCCCTACTCCCTCACGAGGTAGAGTCACTTCTTTGGTTTTAGTCCTTTCCCCTCCTCTACCCCTCCCTCAGGGCTGTGAGCTCCCAGGCTGTTGCTTTTCTCCATCACCTCCCCATCTTGAGCGCCTCACACAACTCTGGTAGCCGGGAGGTGCTCCGTGAAAGCTTGTAGGCTGACAGATCAGAGGAGGGGCCCCAGCAGGCAGCGCCAGGCAGACTTGTCTCCCTGGAGCCCAGCAGGGCGCGGCTCCCTCCAGAGCATGCCCTCCAGGAACGCCCAGGTTGGGTGCGGCCAGGTAGCCCCATGACGTCACCCAGCTCTGGCTTTTCCCACGTGATGGCCTGCGGAGCCAGGTTTCTGCACTTGAAGGCCATCATTTCAAAGCTCTGATGAGTTCCGCCTGTTAACACTGCAGGGCTGCGGGGGCAAAGACTGTGATACAAGGAGAGACAAGTTGCCTTTGTCAGACATCTGCTACTGGAAAGCCAGCAGCCCTGGTAACATGATGAGGGGCAGATGGCTCTTCCCTCCTGGTAATATCCTCTCTGTGGGACCGCGGGGATTCTTCCAGGAATTTAGCAACGTCCCTCAACTTTTTTGAAACCCTGAAGACATCCATCATTGTCACACAAAAGCATGTTGTCTTTCACACAAAAGCGGAGTTGTGTTGATCTCCATACAGAAGCCTCTCGCGCCGTCTTAGCCATCCCTGTTCAGCCTCTTGGGTCCCTATCCACATCAGACTCCGTTCCCCTTTTCTCGTCCTAGGCTTTGAGGACCTCCCCCAGCCTCCTGCCATCCTGAACACCTAGCCATCCTCATCTTCTAGGACCCCAGGCCTCAGCCCTCGTGAGAGCCACAGCTTCCTCCTCAGCCCCTTACTCACTTTCTGTCTAATCCCACCCTAGGCTCGGCTTCTGCCATCTTCTAATTCTCTCCGCTCCCTCCCCTCCTCTTCACCAAGCCAAGCAGCGCCTTGCTGTTAAGCACAGCTGGAGGCAGTTTTCCTGTGACTGTTAGCATTAACTGCAGTTCTGTGTGTTGTCTTCCGTTTGACTCCAGGACAGGGCTTTTGGATGTCTCCGAGGTAACCCAGGTAAATGCTCATCAAGCTGTAAGGGCGCAATAGACACCAATTAAAATGAAAACACTCAGGCCAGAAGTGTTTTCTTGGAGGGTAAGCTAAAAAGGCAAAATGAGTATGTAGGAAGCACACTGGAGTTGCTTTTAAACATTGTACAGAATCATTAACATAAAGTTACTTTAGGACACAAAATCAGAAGGTCTTAGGGATTGATTGGCTACAGGGCGTGGCAAGCAAGGAAAAGCGGACTTCAGGGCCTGTCCCACAAAGAGGAAACTCAGGACGGCTATTATGATCTCTAGAATGTGCCAGCATGAATAACTGTAAAAGGTCCAGGACTTTCTATTTTTACATTACTCAAATTATTGTTCCCCTCCCCCCTTTTCCAAGTTATGCCCAGGTATTAACACTTATTAGCCAGGGAAATGAAGCGCACAGGACCTTTGCCGGAAGATCCCTCTACTATTCCAGAAAAAAAGACAGTTGTTCTGTCCTCCAGGTCCTCCTCACATTTTAACTCTCCTTTTTTTCCTTCTTGGATTGCTTTTCACTGATGAATAATATACACGTGTTATACAGATCCTAAGTGTACAGTTTAACAGATAAAGACAAATACATAACGAGTGAAATACGTATCCCTATCAAAATGCTGAATATTTCTATCACCCTAGAAAGTTTTCACTCAAAGTTTTCCCAGGAAAACCCTCACTTCTGCCACAGGCAGCAACTGTTGTGATTTACTCATATGAAAGATGTTTGAGTATAAAATTCTTAGTCACTGGATATTGTTGTTTTTTAAGTAGATGGACAATACAGTGTGTGTGTGTGTAATTTCTCCACCCACAGTGATGAATACCGCTAATTACTTCTCTTTTTTTTGTTTCAGGTGTACAAAACAATGTAATAGTTAGACATTTCACCCCTCACAAAGTGACAACCCCCCCCCAGTTATTTCTCTTCTTATATATATGATAAGAACATGTGATTCAAACTAAGGTCTAGAAATTGAAATAATAAAACAGTCCAGCACCTTCCATGATGTACTTCCAATGGTTTTGTAATGCATGGAATAACCCCTATTCCTCATTCAGTCTTATACAGGATTCTGACCATAGATAGAAAAAAATTGTAACTATGTATGGTGACGAATGTTTAGACTTCTTATGGTTATCATTTCACAATACATACAAATATCAAATCAGTGTTGTACACCTGAAACTAATGTTCTATGTCAATTATGCCTCAATTTAAAAAATCACAGTCTCTCAGAAAGGTTTACACTTTGGCAAAAGTTATTTCCCCCTCAACTTCTTTTAGAAACTATAAGACCTTCCACAGGTTTCTGGCAAAAGGAAATAACTGAATTTCTTTATTTCTCACTATGAAATTAGCATCTGTAATCGACAGAACATCATCACTTGTGGAATGATTTGTTATTCACATAGTTTTTGTCTTGCAAATATTTTTAATTTTCTCTAGGAATTGAGGGAAAAGTTGGTAATGGGTTATAATGCAACACTGAGATACTAAAGAAGCTCTCTTGGTAAATAGGGTATAGGCAGCTATTTCTTATCAGTTATTAAAGCAAAATAAAAATTTAGTTTTTAAATGTTTTAATTTTCTGTAGCATTGCAATGTTAAGAAAGGCTTTTATGGGGGTGGCTGGTTAGCTCAGTTGGTTAGAGCACAGTGCTCCCAACACCAAGGCTGCTGGTTGGATCCCTGCCTGGGCCGCTGAGCTGCACCCTCCACAGCTAGATTGAAACAACTACTCGACTTTGAGTTGATGGGTCCTGGAAAAACACACTGTTCCCCAATAAAAAAAAATTTGAAAAGAAAGAAAAGAAAGGCTTTTATGTATTAAAAAAAGTGCCTCTTTTTAATGGAAAATTATGATCATATTAAGGCAGTCTTTCTATTAAAAAGATCCCAAAGTATATATAAACGATTACATTTTCATTACAAGAGAGTATGTGTACATGAATTAATTAAAAAGAGTAAAATAAACCCTGTTACATAGTCTAGAACTCTATGTGTTATGAGGTGCATATTTGTGGGGTTTTTTAGAGCTGATGTTTAATAACCCTCACAATAAACAGAAGAAATCAGCAGCCACAAATTGTGGTAAAAAAGATAAAAGATAACAGCTTGTTCCAATGCCTTCTGACAATGTAGAGACGTTTTCTCTCTTCATATCAGCTAGACTAGCGTTTTCCAAAGTAAGATTCCATTAGCAGCAATGCATGTGGAGGAGGTCAGAGGAGATTGTAGATAGTAGATAGTACAAGGATGGCCATTTTTTATTTCATATTACAAATTTATTTTCATGCATTATAAAAAATATTATGTACTATACATCATTTCAGATGTTATTACAACTAAGCTAATATAGATAGTGTTATTGTCAATTAGAAAATTAAGGAAATAGAGATGGTAATCACGTATGCCCAAAATGGCGACAATGGAACTGAAATGACTGAACCATGGGAAGTCCTCAGCCAGAGCCACCCCCGCCCCCCCACTGCCGCCGCCACCCCCAGCTGCTGATGTGACCTTCATCCCAGGTATTGGTCTTGCTGTCCCCCATCTGGGAAGGCTTCCTGTTCTAGGCTGTGTTCTATTTGCAGTGGCCTCTTCACTACAGGCTCCGACATCACTTTGCTTTTGTCCTCCACTCCCAGCCTTGGTCTGCCCTAGTCCATGCTCCCTGCAGTCCTTGTTCCTAAAGGGTCCCCAGGCCTCCTTTTACTCCTAATAGAGGGGTGAGATAGTCCCCAATGACATGCTGTGGAATATTCCCAAACCTGGCTGGAAAGGTTCTTGACTTGGAGCAAGATCACAGATTCTGCCTCCCCAAAGTCAAAGTGAATCAGAAACAATTTCAAGAACAAGGAATTCTCCCTCCAACTCTAGGTCTGTGGGTGTGTGACAGCACTCTCTCTCGACAAGGATGAAAGCCCATGAACTCAGGAGCAGAACCACAAGAAACATGACCAGCAGATGGAAAGAGAACAAGAGAAGGTGACCTTGATTGAGGCCATGCACCAGGTTATGCATGGGACTTCCGTTGCCCCAAACTTTTGTAATCTAAGCCAACTTGAGGGAGGTGTTTTGTCAAAACTCCATCCATTCTTCCCTCCTGGATGCATTTAGGGGGAAAAAATGATTAGAACCCATCCAACCAAAGACTGAAGCTTGGAGAAGATAAGGTACAGTAGGCTCAGGCGAGGTAAGAGGCCAGCAGGGTAGTTACTCACCATGGATTGGAGCAGAGCCATGGCTGGACAGAACTGCAAGCTGTAAGCATGGGCAAGGTCAAAAGAAATGCCCAGGTAACGTGTAAATATATAGCAGATGGAAAGGAAGACAGTAAACCCCCTTCAGTCTGGAAAAACATCGAGCCCAGTGATCAGAAGCAGTGTTCCCTACATGTACAATATTATGCTGTAAGTCATATAGTAGAAAGAATTCAATAAAACAAGGCGATAATAAGGAGATACTAAAACAACAGAGATGATACCAGCTTTGGAGTTGGGATACCAAATCCGGAAAGCATAAAGCCTAAGACTGAAATATTTGACTAAATAGACATTTTTAACTTGAGGCAGCAAAATATCTACAAATATGTATGGTAAAAAAAAAAAAGCTTACAAATATAAGTGAAATAGGAACAACAAAATGAATATATGTATATATTCATTGTATATATATATATATATGCATATACATACATATAATTAATAAAGGTTAACATACCTACTGTATAAAAAGAACATTTCTATGTAATAAATGAATCAACACTGAACAGAAAACTTATGAAAATTAAAATACCAATGGATAATAAATATATTAACATGTGTTACCCTAACTGATTCCAAAAAAATAAAAATAAGAAAAGATACCAACAAACTATTTGTTCTCTCTCAGCTTGTGCAAGATTAAAAGTATTGGGCTGGCCAAGTGGTGCGTTGGTTAAGAGTTGGCTTGGGATGCCAGCTCTGAGCAGCAGGGTCCCGGTTCGAATCCCACCTGAGGGCCAGTGATGCTGCACCCTCTACAGCTAAGATGGTGAACAACAGCTCGACCTGGAGCTGGGCTGCCGTGAGTTGCCAGTGACGGCGTAGGCTGCAGTGGGGCTGCAGTGGGCTGCCATAAGCTACCGTGAGTGGCCAGCAGGCAGCGTGAGCAGCTGGCAGCCAGCATGAACTGCCAAGAGCCACCATGAGCAGACGTCCAGAGGCCAGCGACCGATCTGCCTCAGCCTGGAAGAGTGCAATGATAATACCAACATGGGCTAGTGAAGCAACATCCTCCACAACTAGACTGAAGAACAAAAGGACAGCAACTTGTCTGCTCCCCTTCCCCAATTCCCCAATAAAAATCTTAAAAACAAACAAACAAAAAAGTATCAACAGTATTGTGGGGGTGTGGGAAATGAATCTAATACAAAGTGCTGTTGGTCCGTATTTAAATTGGCCCAAACTTTCTGCTGCCATGCACATATTTGTTGACTCAACAATTCTGCCTATAAGAATTTATCCCAAAGAAATTCCTGGAAAAGTTAACATAATTGAACATATAAGGAGCATCATAACATCATGCATACAGCAGTGAAAAGCTGGGAACAACTAAAATATTCACCAAAAAGAATATGTATAAATAAATTATGGTTACTCTGTACAGTGGTAAAACCTTATTTATTTATTAGATTAAATAAATTTTTTAACTTTTATTTACTTATTTATTTTTATTGGAAAACAGTGTGTTTTTCCAGGACCCATCAGCTCCAACTCAAGTAGTTGTCTTCAATCTAGGTGTGGAGGGCGCAGCTCCACGGCCCATGTGGGGACTGAACCAGCAACCTTGGTGCCATGAGCACTGCACTCCACCCAATTGAGCTAACCGGCCGCCCCCAAACCTTATTTATTGATATAAAAAAATTTCAAGACAGATTGTTGAGGTTTTTAATAGAAGATTATAAATTAGAACATGAAGTAGAACTTGATTTTAATATAAATGTATGTATGGACATAAAAATATGGGTATACAAGTCTTTGCCCAAATATAACAGAATTACTTCTTCTATGGTGAATTTTTTATTATATTTGCTTTATTCTTCACTTTTGTTAGTTCTATTTGATATTTATATTTGTAATGAGCATATATAATATTTGTATCATGATACAAAATTATTCTTACACCAGAAAATGGTTTGAAAGGAAATAACCGCTGAAATTCTGTGCCACCCCTTAAAAATGTAGTCAAAATAAATAGTCTTCAATAAAAAATCTATTTTCCCAATAGTGCAGAATGTTGTGAATATACAGTAAAGCGTGCTCACTCACTGTGTTATGGATGGGGGGGCGGGGGCTGCTCGAATTAGTGTCCGTTTTCTAATGAACAACTGAGTGCTGCATAGCAACAGCTTCAGTAAAAGTTCACATGCTTTAAATCACTTCCAGAAATTAAAGCAAGGGAATACTCAGCTACATGGACAAAGGTTTATGTAGAAGGATGTTCATGCATTGTTCTTTTTTACTCATAATTTAAAAATTGAAATAGCATACATGTCTGAAATGGTGGAGTATTTGTGCCTATGTTTCCAATAATTCACTCAACAAGTATTTGCTGACTGTCTGCTCTGTGCCAGGTCCTGTGACAGACCTTAGGATCTAGTGGTGAGCAAAGCAAACCTGTCTGCCTGCTGGAGCCCACAGTCCAGTTACTCTAGTGGGAAAAATAAACAATCAACACATTCCACAAATAAGTTAGGTGCTAGTCAAGAAAAGTACAGGGTGTGGAGATATATCTATATATCTATATATCTATATCTATATATATATATATACACACACGCACATATAATCAAACAAAGAATACAATAAAAACAACAGTGCAAAATATGTGAACATCTATTTTTATCTCAAGAAATGATCTGCTTGCCAAGTGGGGGCATTTCCCTGAGGGCCAGAAGTGATCACCTATAAATAATCAGTCACTCAACAGGCAGAGTGGATAGGATGCATAAAAACCTAATGCAAGAATGTTCAGAACTACTTCCATCAGAGTACTAAGTAAGAAAAATAAAGATAAAACCTCTCAAGTTATAGTTTAATATGCACACGTGGTCTTATTTGAAAGGAACACCTCTTTAATAAGGTCTAAAAAAAGGCCATGTGAACTTTTCTCTTTCTACTCCATGGTAACTTTAGCAAAGGCTTACTCTCCTTAAGGTTTCCTTTTAGGGTCGTCAAGTCATTAACCAGTAAAGCAATTCATGAAGAAGTTGAGATGCTATGTTGTCAGCTGCTGAAATCAGCAACATTTGGGGGATACAGATCCCCTGCTCCCCCCTTATTCAGGAATTCTAGTCCTGTCCTGACCTAGTAGCTGAACTTGCTCCCAGGGCACTAGACAAAGAGTTATAATGAATTGTGTGAGTGAGGAAGCCTTGGGAAGACCATGCCTACCTCTTGTTTCTGCTGGTTGGCTGTAACCATAGCAACCCCTTACTCCAGACCAAAGTTCAGTGACTATAAGTCTTTATGACCATGTTCATAGTCCAGAGCTTGTTAGTATAGCCCTTCCTATGAAGAGCAAGCTTTTATAGTTTAGAACAAATTATTAGACTCCATTTCTAAATTCTGGACTTCAAATGATAAGGTCCAAAAATCTTACAAAAAATATAATTTTTTTACCCTAGGGCCCTTATTTTCCTGAGAAAATGCCTACGACAAAGAAAACATTGATGTTCTTATCAAGCTTTTTCACAAGCTTCGGATCTTTTGCTGTAATTTGCGCTGTTCTTGCGACTCAAGAATGGATCAGCAGTACCATTGACATTACTGACTCCTCTTCCAACGGCAGTGTCGAGATCTCCTACGGACTCTTTCGTGGTGAGAGCACTCGTGAGCTTCATGGACTTGCAGAATCTGGCAAACACTTTGAAGGTAAATGAGAAACTCATGTGAATGGGGATAGTGAGATTGAATGAACCGGGGAACATTTATGTCATCCTATATTTGAGCCAAGTAACCATTCAAATATAATTTCCTTGTGAGCTTTGAATTGGGTTCTAGATATGAACAGGTATTTTCAATTTTGAAAATTCACAGTATCTTCATTTCAGCCTCCTCAGGTCTGGCTGTGTCTATTAGCACAGCCATCGGGTTGTAGCACAGGCTGGGTTTAAGTTAAGTGCTCCTACTGAGGTTATTGGCAAGTAAATAATTAAGAAAAAATATGCAGCAGCAATACAGTACCCAACAGCCAGTGGGGACATAATTTTTAACTGTATAGACCAGCGGTTGGCAAACTTTTGAGATGGAATAGCCAATCCTGTCCCTCACAACAATTTAAAAATTATTCGAGAGCCATAAAACAAATGAAATTACCATTATGTGAATAATATCCTTTAAAGATTTTATAAATGAAACTATGGTAGTTTTATTTTCATTTTCAATTTGACTTCAGAGCCACATGTACATACCCAAAGGGCCGCATGTGGCTCGCGAGCCGCAGTTCACCGACGACTGGTAAAGACTGTGGATTTTTAATTGGAGCAACAGCCTCTGCCCACAGCTGCATTAGTAGTGTCTACGTGAGGAAAAACTAAAGTGGAAAATGTAGTCCATTTCTTATTCCTCTATCTCAAGTTCATTTCTTTAACCAACTTGAGTTTGTGTTTTTACCTCCCCAAATCTCATTGTTGCTGGACATGATATTAAATTTCCATTCATTCTGATCATTATATAGTTCACAGGAACGCCTAAATCCTTTTCTGATTTCTTCTACAATGATGCCCTACTCTCAATTAATGGAAAATAGAAATTCATTGAGAATAAGTTGAATTAGCTACTTCTTTGACTTTTGAAGTTTGACTATATACCATTATGTTTTCTAGATTTAAAAGCAACAGTAAATTATTTAGCACCTGAGATGGATTTTGCTTCACACAGTGTTGCATACAGGGGTTGCGCAGATACCATCAGGTATCATGTAGCCATTACCTCTTGACTCATAATGACGCATCATTCTTTACCTTATTCAAATGCGGGATCTGATCCTTGAACAACGCGTGGCGGTAGGAGCTTGCATCGTAGGCACCCCCTCTAGGGTCTAGCTCTTGTCTGTGACTTTAGTAATGAAATGATTTACTTAAATCCAGAGCAACATGGTTATAGTTCCAAGTTATAAATTTGTCTTTGAGACGTTACCAAAAGCAAGGTCTCCCCCGCAGATTCAGCAGCGTCACACCTCCCCCAGCGCCAGCCTCAGCCTCTCGGGAGAACATGGAATAGTGTCGTGCGGTCCCCGCCCCTATTTCGGCTCTCTAAGGCTAGAAACAAAGACTTTCAAAGATTCAGTCGCATTTTCGGTTATGTGAATAGCATTTTCAAAACCAAGCAGTGTACTAGTTTCCGGCTCTCCAGACACATTCAGAGATTTAAAAATATGTGATAACACCCTGTGAATCTTTTGATTTTCATGCGGTGTCTGTTTGGCACCAGTTGGTTCCAATTTGCAATAAATGACTCCACTGACAGCCCTGCCTACCTAATGCTGGGAAGCTCAGAGGAGGCAAGGGTCGGCCAGAGTGTGGCTCCGCAGCCCTGTGTGTGATGGAACCACAGTGGCGTTGACATAGCAGGACAGCCATGGTCAGGGACAGCCCTGAAAGTGGCAGGGTCGAGCAGGCCCCCACTGCAATGTGCAAGGAGGTGCAACAATTTGCATTGGCTTTGCCTGGCTCTCCTTTTGGTCTTTGTTCCTGGACAGCCACATCCCAACTTCCTGGAGTCGCTGTCAGCCTCCAGGTGCTGGGGGAGATAAGTCAGTGAAGGTGCCACCCAGCTGCTCCGGTTGATATCTGCTCGGGCCCTCAGGGCCTCGGGGTGCTTCATTGCTGATGATTTTAGCAACTGTTGAACTTGGAACACTTATCACCAGTTCTCTGGAAAAGAAGGGGGAAAGTCATGTAACTAGGACGTCTGTCGTGTGTCCAGCTATGGCAGACCCACGCGTGCCCCCTCAGAGAGCAAAGCTGCTGTCGCAGTGAGACATGGCTGTTTCCTGTTGGCTTCTCATGACCACACGGGGCTTATTTCAAGTCAGGAGCCAATCATCGCCAGCACAGTAAAATCTGTGCCAATGCCACGTTCCTGCCCAACAGCGATAGGTTGGCTTTTCCATTTGAGAAGTCAACCGTGTCAGCTTCTCGGCCAGAATGAGGTCACACTGAAAATCTTCAGAGAGTAATGAATATTACAAAGCTCAGTTCTATTTCTGCATAGCGTTTATCACATTGTGCCAATTTGGGCTGTAGATCTTGACACGAACGAGCAGAACGAAGTGACAATGGCTGATTTCAAAGTGCCAAAATAATTCAGCCAACAATAGGTCAATTGTTGGGGAAAATGACCATTTGGACCTGGTAATGAAACTCCGCTGTGTAAGCAGACTGCTTGGGCAGCTCAGGCTGGCCAGAGATCCACAGGTGTCCTCGCTGCCCAGGTCCAGACGACAGGCCCACTGTGTCCATCAGTGAGCATGCTGCCTTGGCTACTTCAGGCTTTCTGGATATTTCATTTCAGTTCAAAAACACGTCCCGAGCAGCTGCTATGTGAGTGAGGGGCTTGGATGCTGAGGAGAATTGCACACAGCTCCTGGCCTTGGTGGACTCACCATTTAGTCTTTCTAAAAAAAAGGCCTCCCATCAGTTAAATCTAGCACCCACCATGCATGAACTTCAGGGCCAAGGTATATGCAGGTGGCCGTGCCAGCACAGGGCAGTTCCACCCTGACCAATCGCCTCCCAATTACCCCCTTTTGTGCACAGGAGCTCAAAACTGTCCTCTTCGCCCAAGCTAAAAATAATTCAGAAAGTAAAGCTGCTGCAAAAGTCAATTAATTGCCAGGAAAACAAATGAGGCTTATTTCTCCAAAATTTACAAAACGCCCCTTCCTTACCACCCTGACCCACCATCCCTTCCCTGTACGTATCGCATACATTTCGGGGGAGGAGTGACCAATTCTTTGCCCCCAGAGACATTACCGCACTGGGAGGTGGAGCTTATGGGGGGCAGAAGAGGTGTCTCTCCACTCTTCTCCCCAAGAGAACCCTGGTAAATTTCCAAGAGGTTGGGGACACCAGCTGGGACTGCCCACACTCTGGGGTCTGTGGGCTTAATGAGCTCCTGCAGAGACACACTGATTGAGGACCCCGCCAGGTCAGGCTCCCTGGTGACCAGGTGCTAGAGGAGGGTAGAGAGGCAGTTCCCACCCACCCACAAAGCCACCAGCTCGCCCTCGATTTCCGAGGACTTACAGAAAAACAGAGCTGGAAGTGCCAGATGGCGAGTGGGTCCTGAAGGGTTACAGCCCCACGCACAGGGCGCCTGGAGGACCCTGTCTGCACACTGCCCATCCACCCAGCTACGGGCGTCACGGCCTCTCGTGAGGCTGCCAGGACCCGGGCAATTAGTTCCACTTGTGAGGTGCTTTTCCCGATTCCAAAGCTTGGCCCCTGAAAGGAAGAAAAAAAGAACTGGATGTATGTTTGCTAATTTTGTAGGCAGAGAGCAGCTGTCAGATGCTCTGGGGGCTGGTTGTTCTCTCATTCTCACTAACTTTCACCGAATTTCCAGCTTCCATTGTCTGAGTTCTGAGCCGGGGTGGGGAGCGGAGATACGGCTGTCATACCTGTGTGGCAGGGAACTCAGAGTGCTGAAATATAATTTTTAAAATGCGGCAGTTAAAATTAAGATGAATTGTCACATTAATACACAGAAAAGTATGAGTCAGCGGGCTCCACATTGACCCCCTTTTGAAAACCCATGTCTCTCAGATCTTACCAAGTCAAACAACAAAGCTAAACCTAATTGTCACTTTCTAATTTACTCTGAAAAAGTGAATAAACATCCACTTACAGCTTTTAGTAAGTGTATAAAGCAGAACAGTTCTCCAGAGCACCACAGGTGCCTGGGACAAATGACATTTTCCCACCCTGAAATTTCTAGGCTAAGTACCCGAAGTGTTTCTTATTGGCTAAGGCGGGGTTCATATCTATCTCCCAGCATGCTTCTGGTTAGATCCGAGTCTCCCGCTTCTGCCCAAGGAGGAGCTGGGTGTGTGTGGAACGGGAAGCAATTCTTCCTCTGGTGACTAAGTTTCAAAACATCTGCAGCATCGATGCTGCACCTCTGACCAGGTGTGTCCGGCTTCTCCCAGCGTCCCTCTCTTCCTCTGGTGTCACCTGCCACTAGTTTCAAAACCAGTGTGCGCTAAATTCTAGCAATACAAACCCCCCATGGTGAGACAGACAAGCAAGAGCCTGCGGTCAGGGCCATCGGGACAGTCCCAGCCAGGTGGCCACCCCTCAGAGCCCACCCACCCCCACCTGGGTAACAGGTGGTGACAGGCAGGACTACGTTTTTAGTTTAACCGATGCCCTGCTAGGGTTTCTTACCTGTGATGCATACCAAGGAGTGCGATGCTGAGAATTTCAGCATGTCTGTTGGTCATTAACAGAAATTGTGCAATAGTCCAGGCATCATTTGTTTATGAGTAGGTTGAACATGTGTGAGTTGAGCTTTGCTCCCAGGCCCAGGTCACTGAGAGAAGCAAAATGTTCTCTGGCCTGGGGTGATGGAGTCATCATCTTCACGGCGCTGAGCTGATAATTCCCCCTCTCTGTCCTCTCGGCTCTCCCATGGATGGGTCTCCAAGGGACGTGCGGCTGGGCGTCGTGAGGCAGTAGCCACGCTCCCTTTCTCCCGTCCTTTTTCTTGATTACCCCTTTCTTGTCTGCACACTCTCACTGTCACAAGCTCCTCTCCTCCTGTCAGGCCCAGGACCCTGGCATTGCTCCCCTCACCTCCTGGGGCTGTTCCCGGGGCCTCTCCCCACACTCCCTGCTCTGTCTAGGGACACTTCTAACTCATGACCATCAGGATGACGTTTCTGTCTGCATAAGGGTCCTTGCCGTAAGCTCCCGATATCTAGGTATGTCTGATGGCAGACATGTTGGCCAGATCGATTTCATGCCCACTGTTTGTTCAGTGACAGGACATTTGTCTCCCTCTGCTGAATTAAAAAAAGAACCTGAACTCATAGAATTTAGAGGTTCAAAAATGGAGAGAGTATAGACCCATGCACAGGTCAGAGCTGACTCTGTCGGGAGCACTGTTCTGGCAGTAGCTTTGGAAGGACGTTGGCAGACGTGGGTTTATGTCCTTTTTCAAATATGTGGAAAGGCTGCCAGGCAGGAGGGGAGCCAGTATAGTTTGTGTTGCTCCTAAGGGGACATTAGGACCCTGGACAGAAGTCATAGAGATGCATGTTTGGGCACAACACAAAGAACTTTTAAATGATTGAGGCCACACAGGGACAGAAAGGGCCTCCTTGCAAAGAGAGGGCTCCTCGCTGCCAGGGCACGTTTCACAAGGAGGCTTGGCAGCTCCTCCTAGGGCACGCACAGCACCCTTGGGTCTCCCCCGGGTCCCGGGGGCCCCTGTTTTCTGAAAGACTGTGGTCCACGAGGGAAAGCAGAAGGAACACCGCACCCCCCTCTCCCCCTGCATCTTCCAGGGCCATTCTGGTTTGTTCTTTAAAGCTGCTCTGTCGTGAGGATGTGAGAGGCTACCTGCTGTCTCCCTGGGGCCTGACCAACAGGATGTGAGGGCGAAAGAGGCTTTTACTGTTTCTTACTCACCCCCCTGCCCCCGTGGTTCTCATACCTGTCAGTGCCCGGAGATTTTGTGGGTATATTGTGATGGACTCTGAAATCTTGTTCCTTATGTCATTGTGACTTTCACAGAATGTCTTATAAACACTTTATGTAATGTGGTGGCACTGTCCTAAGGACCTAAAGCATACTGGCAGTCCTTGGAGGGGTTTTATGAACGCACGGCTAGGGTCTCAGGTAAGTGTGGCGATGGCTCGCCTCTGCTGCTGCTCATTTTGTATTGTAGACAAAGGAGCCCAGCGTGGGAAATGGGCCCAGGGAGGGAGATGTGCTGGTCAGAAACAGGAGGACGGCCTGTCTTTCAAAAGCCATATCTGGGGCCGGCCGAGTGGCGCGTTGGTTAAGAGCTGGCTTGGGACGCCAGAGGCCCCGGTTCGGATCCCACATATGAGGGCCAGTGACACTGCCCTCCACAGCTAAGATGCTGAACAACAGCTCAACCTGGAGCTGGGCTGCTGTGAGTCGCCGGCAATGGTGTAGGCTGCAGTCCCTGTGGCAGTGGGTTGCCACGGGCTACTGTGTGTAGCCAGCAGCCAGCGTGTGTAGCCAGCAGCCAGCGTGAGCGGCCGTCCAGAAGCCGGCGACTGATCTGCCTCGCCCGGGAAGAGCGCAATGATGGCGGCAACTTGGGCCAGTGAAGCAACGTCCTCCACAACTAGACTGAAGAACAAAAGGACAGCAACTTCTCTGTTCCCCATCCCCCAATTCCCTAATAAAAATGTTAAAAAAAGAAAGCCATATCCGGAGCTGCCTCACGCCTAAGAAATAGGCAAATGTTATACAACTTCGTTAGAATGAAGAGGAATTTAGTTTGGAAAGAAATCGGATGGTTCACCAAGGGCCACCTTCCTCATTTGAGCCACGTGGGCCTTGCTTGGGTCTCCTCTGGCTCCTGGGAAGTCAGGTCTGGAAGCCGGGCCTACACCCTGATTTGCAGACATGGAGGTCATTTCCCTGTCACCGGGCCAGCCTCAGGCTCCCACGTCCCTGGTCACCTCCATTAGCCCCGCCCCTCCTGGCCTTCTCTGCAACGGCCACCACGAGTTATCTGGTCCTCAGTGGCACAGGTTTTCGGGGTAGCCTGCCCTGTAAGCATCTCCAAGTGGACGCAGGGTTAGTGCTCAGAGCAAGGGGGACGCAGCCTACAGTGAATCTGTGGTAACCCAGACTGGTAAGTGTCTGCGGCCAGTTCTGAGGGAAGGTTGTCCAGCCCTGCAGCAGCTTATTAAGAAGGACACTTGCTTTTCTAGGGGACTCTAGAATGGGGATAGATCCTGTTATCTGAAGCATTGCAGTGACATTCTCAAGCTGAGGTTGAAGGACAGGCCTAGAGAGGGGAGTGTGTGGGGATCCCGAGGTCCCACCCCTTCCTGTCCTGACCCCCGAGAGATGCCGACCAATCATTTCTAACCCAAGTGCCTGCGTGGGTAGAACGCGGAGGTTGCTGGGCGTGTGTGAAGACCTTCCGGTCCACAGCTGGTATGTTTGCATTTTGCACTATGGACTTACCAAACTTTGTTTTAGTTTTAGGGACATTGAGCAATTCTTCCCCTAAAACTCTGCATTCAGTGGTTATCCTGTTCCTGGTCCTCAGCTTGTCGACTTCGCTGCTGAGCTCTGGGTTCTCCTTCTACAACAGCGTCAGCAACCCCTATCAGACGTTCCTGGGGCCCATTGGGGTCTACACCTGGAGTGGGCTCAGCGGTGAGTATCACCCGGGAGTCCCGGCCCTCAGCTCGGAAAATGCCCTCTTCACCTGTCTTTCTGCTTCACTCTCACACACATGAACGTACACGGTCAGGCAAGCCGTGGAAATTAGAAGGACCTGCTCTGTGCCGAGTTGCGGGCTGGGGGCTGGGGTTTATTTTTCTAAATCTATAGCATTTATCAAGAATCTCTGGAAATAAGATTCTGTTTGAAATGCGTTGGTGAGGGGCAAGGAGTGGGGTGAGGAGCGGGTGGTAGGTGTTAAAATCTATGACATACAACAGTCTTAGCTTTGAAGTGTCTAATGTAAGGGGTTAATTAAAACACACACAAATCAATAAACCATTCACTGGCCTCCTGCTATGTGCTCAAGTCCAAATTAGGCTCTGTGTGATGCATAGAAGTCCACACACACGCACACACACAGTTATTTACTATCTTTGCCTCCATATAACAGTCATCTTGGGCTGAAAATTATGACACGTCTGCATGACTGTGCCACAAAAAAACCACAAAGAATGTCACTTAGGAGAAGCGGGGGCCAACGCCCTCTCTGTGGGTGACCTGTGAGCCCAGGGTGTTGCTAGGTTGTTTTTATTTGTTTGTTGGGAAACGCAGGGGCTGGAGCCCAGAATGGGAAGTGGATCCCTGCTTGAGTCACAGCAGGTTTGACTCGCACTCGGGGTTTCACAGGGCATGTGACCACCCCATCTGCCCAAAGGCAGGGTCAAGTGGGTGCCTCCTCGCCGCTGGCAGACAGCCAACTTTCTCCTGCTCTCTCCCTCTCTCCACCATGAAGTGTGGTCTTGAAAATCTGAAGAAGCCCATCCTGCCCATGTGTAAATTCCAGCTGGTGTGTTGTAACACAGGCCAGAAGCTTTCGAGCAGAGGCAGGGTACTCTGGATAGTAAGGCGTCAGGGAGCCGTGAGGAGAGACACAGGGCAGCTTTCTCCTGTCCTTCCTGGGAGGCCACCCTTACACAGCCTGGTGCAGGTGGCTGGCAGGGGCCCCGGTGTTTCTGTGCCACGGTTGTGAGCAGTGGTGTGCCGGCCAACGTGAACGACGGCTCTTGGCGGAGGGGCTCTGAGTGTAGCACTGGCTGACTCGAGTCATGTAAATACGTTCACTGTGGCCTTTTTCAAGCTAATAGTTGAGGAGATGGGCGAGCAGATCCCAGCACAGCATGGATATGAGAGATCCATGCAACTCACTGATCAAACAGGGACTTTTTAAAAGACCAATCATAATCATTAAGCCAGGACCATAGGTGGAACCTTGGCAAGCCTGCATGCATGGCCACATTGATACTCCACTCAGCATTTGGGGTCGGGCTGGTTTGGCCACATTCACACATGCCCAGCCCTTCCCTTTCTTTCTGTGCTTTTATTGCCTGGTGGTAAAAACAAACAACTCCCCAAATGTAGGAGGCATCCACTGGGGCCAGGCACAGTGGCCCTGTAGAATGAGTATCCCTGCGTCCTGTCTCACAGGGCAGCTGTGTCAGGGGCTAAGGGACTTGGTCACCAGCTCAGACATCCTCCCCCAAATGCCAGGGTTCCTTTCTCAAGCAATTTCTATGATTATCCTTGACCTCGGTCAACCAAACCGAAGGCCAGCAAGACTCACTGGCACTCATTGCCAGGGTAAAAAAGTAGATTATTTTAATTTTTGCTCATGTAATTAAGAAGTCAAGGGAATCGGGGTTCAGGTACAACTGGATTCAGGGTGTCAGCGCCCACCACCAGGACTCTGTTTCCCTCCAGTGCACCGTTTCTTGACGTCCCCACTGTCCTCTCTGTCACTAAGCAGCCAGGCTGGTGCTCTTACAGGTGACATGGCTGCCAGCCATCCTTGGCTAACTGACCTCAGCAACCCCAGAGACAGAGCTCTTCTGTCCTCAAATCACTCCCTCTGCGATCGCCCTGTCCCCGTCCCTCGGTCCATCTCCGTGGCCTGCAGGATTGAATTCAATGACTGACCCACCGGAACTGGCCGAGGACACCTGTTTACCTGGGAGCTGGGGCCGGGGGTGGGTTCCGAGAAGAAAATCAGGCACTCGCATCAGAGAGGAGACCAGGTGTGGGGCCCACGCTGCTAGATCTACAGCCTTCGGGTTCAAAGCCCAGCTCTTCCTCTTGGCCAGAAGGAACCCCCTTTTCCCTAAGGCTGCCTTTTGCCCTCCCCCCACCCCCACCCCAGCTGAGTATAAGCTGACTTTGCACGTGGCACAGGCCTGATGCCTGTTTGTGGAGAAAAACATGAAAAAGGGGGCTGCAGATTTTCCCTCACCCTCCGCCTACTTCTCACAACAAAGGATTGTTTGAAGGAAGGAGAATTCCTGCCACATTCCTTCCCCAGTTTTGGGCAAGTCCTGACTCCCAGAGAGCGGCTGTAGGGTGGGCGGAAAAGCCATGTTGGTGTGTATGGAGGAGGTTTGCATTCCCACCGGGGCCTGAGGTACAGGAAGATCCCAGGCTTTGCAGCTGGCCCCCCTCGGAACCTCCTCGCAGTCCTGTGACCCCAAGCTCCTAAGCCAGGCTTTCATCTGAGTTTGCCTGGGGGGACTCCATATTTTCTTCTCTCGGGCTTCCAGGGCTGGAGAACTTAGTGAAGCCTCTTAGTCTGCAGGAGGGTTTATGCACAAAGCTGCCTGGGGTGGCTGTGGCCTGAGGGCAGGGGTCAGGCTGGCTGTAGGGAACCAGAGGGACGTGCAGCAAACCCTTATGGGGCCGGGTTTGGAAAAACTCTCCTCGGCTGAGGAAAGAAAAGGAAGTGGGTTTCCTGGCTTGTTTCTAAAGGAAGACAAGTGGCTTCTGCTCCCAGGAGCAGCCCAGCAGCACTGCCTCCTGGGCTCCTGTGTCCTCTGACCTCAGCCTGCCCTCTGGCCGCCCCGGCCTGCCATGGCCTGACCCTGACCGCAGGGGTATGATGGGAGACTGAGACGATGTTGGAGCTGGAGGGAACTTGGCAGACCGTCTGCTCCCACACTCATCTTCCTCAGTCGAGGACCCCAGAGAGCACGGAGGGATGTGGCAGGTCACAGAGCCCGATGGGGACAGGCCAGGCGGGGAAGCCAGTGTCCTGAGCGTTCGAGAACGCGGTCCTCCAGCCTCTTCGGTCCCAGAAAGGCAGCCAGCCAGAGGCATCTCCTCCCTCAGGGGCTCAGGTCAGCATTCCCGTCTGTGTGCAGACCGCTCCCGATGCAAATAAAGCCATGTGCAGCCGCTTTAGAGAGAAGTTATTTAACCCTGTCTTCAGGCTGCCTGTCTGTGACTAAGCTTTTATAAGAAACTTCACAAGGGCATAATGAAGGGAAATTGAGGGGTGTGAGACGCATAGGGCATCAGAGGTTGGGGCTTTTGTATGTAAAGATGGTGAAGAAGTGAAACCATCCCCCTGAGGGGGGAGCCTGTCATCAAGGACAGTGGCAGCTTCTCCTCACACGAAGGCCTGTAATTAGGGCTTTCTGGGGGGCTGCTGGGAAAGCTTCCTGGGTGTGGGTTACGGCCAGGACACGCCTGATGACAAAAGGCCCGTCTAGTTCTGGGTCAATGTCAGCAGAGGCAGAGTTACACGGCCCGTGTCCCTCAGGACTCCCGGTGGCCACATGGCTTGGTCAAACCCCAACTTCGATAGATGGGGACACCTGAGTCCTGGTGCCCGTCCCCCACCTTCTTGAACAGCTCGGTGGCGATATGATCCCCATTAGGCGCGATTCACCCACGGAAAGTGCACAGTCCGTGGCTCTTCGTGTGCCCACAGGGACGTGCTCCAGCCCCACAGTCAAGCTTGGGGCACTCCGTCACCTCAGGAAGAAGCCCCCTGGCCTTTAGCTGTCACCCCGTCCGGGCTCGCTGCCCATCCCCAGCCCTAAGCAACCACGGGTCTACCTTTGTTTCTAGCTTATTCCTCTTGGAGGGTGAGGCGCGCGTGTCAGAGGAGCTTGTGTCTTCTATTTCTTGTACATTTCCTTAATGCCTAAAAGAGTGGAAAGCCCTGTGTAGACATTTGGGGAACGCCCACAGAATCCACGTTCCATAAAGAAAAAAGTGACGTTAAAAAATGTCTCACCGTATCCTCTGTGACACTTGCTCTTTCAGCATCCTTCGCTCTCCTGGCCATGGTGCTGTTTGTGGGGAACATCCAATCCAATCACCTCTCGGAAGAGCTGACCCAGATGCTTTACCCACGCTATCCATCAGCCACTCACAGAGGAGCGACCCACAGATATGGGCGCTCATTTTGGCTCGTGCTGCTCAACATCCTTCTAGATATTGTCACCGTGGTCATCATCTTTTTCTACCAGAAGGCCAGATACCAGCAGAAGCAGGAGCAGAGAAAGCCAATGGAATATGCTCCAAGGGATGGAATTTTATTCTGAATTCTGGTTTATGTCATGTTGTCATCCAGTCTGTCAGACCTCAGCTCCCTGAGCAATAACTGGTTAGCTGGTCTGGACTAGCAGCATGGTTACGTGCAGCCCTGGTTGCCTGCCATTTTTAATAGTTTTTGTATCTCATGACACTATGTTCATCATAAATGATGTCCTTTTGAAAGGGGTCCTTCCCACAACGGCGGGGAATCGGAAAGGAGAGCTCCCCACCCATGTATCGTGCAAAGTGGTCCAATCACTATGAGCCTGGGGACCCTTCCGACCCGGTCTCACCACCTGAAATAATAAAGCTCTGTGTCACACACCTTTCCTCTCAGTAGTTCAAAGCATGTCAGCACCTATGATGTTCTCCCCAGGAGAGACCAAGTGTTCCTTTATTTCACTTTATGAATGAAGACTTCCGAGTACAGAGGGATTCCGAACTCATCTTCCCAGGGCCAGGTACTGGAGGCGAGACTTTGAGGTGAATGACCTGGCCCTCTGGACCCTCGGTCACTGACACAGCAAACCCAATGGAAGTGCTGATACCTGTTTTTGAGGTTCCAAGGTGGGGAAGAGATTAAAACTGAAAAGATAGAGGAGAGATAAAAATTATAATCCTACAGCCTATATGATAAGGAGGCTAAATATGTTTCAGTTTAAAAGGATTGTAGTAAAGTCAGTCAAAATAGAAATATAACATTACAATAGGTTCTAGCAACCATCCCTCCAAACAACCCTCTGCTTGCTGCTGTGGTGCTGACAAGGATGCCACTGGTGAGAGGGGAGAGCCTCACCCCTCCGCAGGGCTGAGGAGTGGGGTTAGGACACCGCGGCTGCAGGCTTTCCCTGAGTCAGGGCCAGGGCGGCAGCAGAGCACAGGCCTGGGTGCCCTCTCCACACAGGTGGGTGAAACTGGATCACGGTCTCATTTTTTCAGGAAAACTTAAGGAGGCCCCAGAACGGTTTCGACCTACTTTACTAGTAGTAAGTTCTTCCAGAAAATCACTTTGAGGAGCTTTGGGGCGTGAATATCCCATAAGCCAGTCAGGCTGCACATGGACAGGGTTCTGAAATATCAGCTTCCCTGTCTTGACGGAAGCAGAGCCAAGCGGAGCGGAATTCCCTCGTGGGATTTACACAGCAGCAGCCGTTGGGGCAGGAAGAGGCGGCCTTCACGGGGCATCGGGAATGACTGACCTTCTGACCTGCTTCTGTTTTTTAACAACCTGTCTTATGAAGAATGTTTTTTCTCTTGAGAAACATGTATTAAATACCTATGATGTGATTAGCCTGTGTCAACCTGGGCACCTGCCCCCATGATGCTTACTGTTGAGTAGTCCAGACAGACATTCAAAAAGCAGTTACTAGATTCCATGTGAAACAGGTGCTTACTCACAACATTGTGCTTCTTCTGGGAAGAACTTGTTCTCTAACTTCTCACCCCAAAGTCCTGCTAAGTCAATGTTACTTTAATAAATTAACTTATTGTGAAACTTTGAACGCATTAAACTATGATTATCAACAGAAAAAATTTTCTAAATTCTTTGAAGCTAAAAACATTTATGTCCTTTGAATTTTATATCAGGTTTTGATAATGTGGACAAGTCATTAAAAGGAAACAGATATGGGTAACACAGCCACGCAGATGATTGCTGAATAAATAGGCAACACTCACATTACGTGTCAATGCAAAGAATACGACAGGACGTAAAGACCGTGTGTATTCATCAGTGTTTGAGCAGAGTTTGGCTTCTCTGGGGGACAAACGGTCTTAATCCTTACATCACGGTTGGTTTTGAAGAAACCATTTAGAACATAGGAATCAGGTAAATGAAACTACATGTCACAATTTGGGAGATGAAGAGAATGGCTCCCTTGTTGTGTCTGAAGGTAGAAGGTAAGGAGACCACGTGTGTGAAGAATCCAGTAGAGATTTTGTTTGGGAAAATCAAAACATACAGACCATCCTCACAGCACAGGCAGTGCGGAGGGTCTCTTGGGTCTCGTGGCCCCAGCTTACACGATGGGTCTTTCAGGGAGAGTCCCTGGTACAATTAGGGCTACTGACTTTTTTTCAAGGAAAAAAAGTCCATTAAATAGTAATTTGCTGTACTAAACTACTTAATAAATGTGCAGTATATTTTTTGTAATAGAACCACCTAAAGCAGTATTTTGAAGGTCTGCACTATTCTGTGGAATTAGAATATTTCAAGGATCAGGCTATGACCCCTACTTAACCCATGAGGTCCTATTATGTTGAACTGGGTGACAAAGTCCATCTGTATTTACAAAATAAATGAATCCTATAAAATATTGTGCTCTTCAATTTTACAAGAACATAGGATCTACGATGATAACTTTAGGGAAATGAATACTTTTCACTAATGCCGAAGTGTTTGGGCTCCCCCAGTGGCTGGATGTTTGCAAAGACAGTGGAAGATGGGGTTAAGTGCCAAGTAAGCTCTGCTATCATCATTAAGATGCTATTTGATCATCTCAACAAACCTTGTGGATTAGGCAGGGCAGGGAGAGTTATCTCCTTGGGTATGACACTTCTCAGGGTGTAAATACTGATCCTGCAGCCGGCCCCACATAGCCATACAGTATTGGTACCTCTGTATGTGACAAGTGGCTGCACAGGTAGACACGTCAGCATCCTCCCGCCTCAGAGGCTGTTCAGCCTCTTGGAAGCCCGGGGAACCTGCAGATTCTGCAAAGGACAGGCAGGTGTCACACAGAGTTCCAGAGCTGGCTCTCCCTCCACCTGCCCAGTGCCCGCCCAGTACCATCTTTCTCTTCTGCTGAAACCAGCCATTGAGTGATCACCACAATAAGACCAGTAACCAGACTTGAAGCCAGGTTCTTAGTCGCCTAACCTGACATCTTTCTATAACATGGACAAGGATGCAAGCATGGCATGTGTGGGTCAGGAGGGCTCAGAGTCAGGAGTTTAATTCTGAACTTCTAATGTTGTGAGAAGCCAGGGCTCTTTGGGTGCTGAGGCCCTGTGGGCTCTCCTGACCCTAGCACCCAGAATCCCCCGGGTCCTCAGGCTGATAAATCCTTCATCCAGAGATCTATTCTCTAGTCCTTGTTCCCTGTTCTCACCCCCCAAACTCACGCCACCAGGACCTGGGGACACAGTTGTCAGCCGCTGTGGCATCTCATAGCCACAAAGTCACTTGAGATCCTCAAAGTCACTTGAGCTTTCATGCCTACAAAGTAAAGAATAGAAAGGACCATCAGTATAGGATTAAGCAGAAACATTCTGGAGTCAAGCTGCCTGGGGTGAAGTTAATTTTAATCTCAATAAGCCTCACTCTATCCTCTGTGAAATGGGTTAATAATAGCAGGTTTGCCCTCAGGGTTGCGAGGAGGAGCTGTGATCAGGTGTGTCAGGGACTCCCCTCCCTCACAGAGCTGTGAGGGTAAAGGTGAGAGGGTGGCCCCATCCTTAGCTACTGCAGGCTCATCGATTCTTTTGCTTTGTAAATGAGCAAGCAACAAACTATGTAAACCCAGGGAGGTTAGTGAATTTGCCCAACACCCAAAGCTGGCAAGTGGCAAAGCAGGTCTCCGGCCCGAGTTCCTTTTTACCTGCATTTGACTCAGTTCCAAAAAAGGCTGATGGTGAAGGCTGGGCTAGAACACAGGGTCCAAAGGACGGAAGATCCCTGCTCCGCGTGCTCTGTCCCAGACAGGAAGTGTGGTGTCTCTGGCGTGTCCTCAGTGCTCAGGGCCTCAGTTCTTGCATCTGTGGGTCTCACAGTGGATCTCATTCACTCAGAACAAGAGGAGCTGCTTGCTTAGGTAAAGGTACCCCGTTTGTTTCAAAGAGAGCCTTGGCCAGGCTTGGGTGCTGACCCGAGCTGGGGAGGGTGGGGACTCCCCATGTGACTTTCCCACACACACCCAGAGGAGGCAGCAGATCCTGTGACCAAGGGACCGTGGGCTCTTTAAAGCATAAGGCAAGGCCAGAGTGACCAGGTCACTGGCTTACTAAAGCTGTGCTCAAGAAGGAACTGAGATATGTGGGAACTTTGTGAAACATTACGTGCCCTGAGCAGGACTTCTTTGAAGGATGACAGGTCCCGTCCGTGTTCCTCACGCTCTTCCTGCTGTGTGTTCTCAAGCTGCCCAAAGACTCAGAAAAATTACCGTAGCGTCAGTTAGAATTTCAGAAAATGTCCTGCTTAAAAAAGAAAAACAAAAAAATGTGTATGTGAGGCTGGCTTCATTCAGATCGTGGAAGTTTCATTTTCAACAAGCTTAAATGTTTAGTAAACAAGAACAATTTAGATAGAAGTCTACCGTGTTTTAAGACTATTCATTTTAAACAAGCTATTATATAAATGTTTTAATTAATTTATTTTTAATTATAGTTGACATACAATATTATATTAGTTTCAGGTGTACGACATAGTGATTTAATATTTATATACCTTGTAATGTGATCACCACAATAAGTCTAGTAACCGCCTGTCACCTTGCATAGTTATTACCATATTATTGACTCTATTTCCATCTTGTATGTTACATCCCCGTGACGTATTTCATAACTGGAAGTTTGTACTTCTTAATCCTCTTCCTCCTTGTCGGGAGATTCCTCTACTGGTCTCCCCCGGGGCAAGCATCAGTTTGTTCTCTGTGTCTATGAGTTTGTTTCTCTTTAGTTTTAAGCAAACTACTTTAAAAACAAAGATTCCTTTTGCCTCCTACCTCCCAGTCCTCGCCAAAAGAGGAAGCCTTTAATTTCTAACCTTGCCCCTCTGTGGAATGCTCTGCCCGTCTGGTTATCTTGAAGCACGCCACTTCAAAAAAATGTTCAACCTGTAAGTCCCTCATCTGGAGGGGCAGTTTCTGCTTTTCTCACTCAGCACACAGCTATGGTGGAGGGCTTGCAGGGTCTTCCAGAGGGGCGTGTGGGTGGGCCGTGGTTCCCTGGCTTTGTTAGCAGCAGCGACCACCACAAACGTTACTGTCTCTCAGCGTGTGTACCCCTAAATGCTCCACAGGCGAGATGTCATTGAATCCTCACGGCAAAAGCATGTATTGGTTTATAACTAACTCCATTTTATAGATGAGTGACTGAGGCTTAGCTTGGGTAAGTGGTGTGTCCACTGTCCTACAGCAAAGGAGAGGCTGAGCTGAGATTTCAACTCAGATTTTCTGTCCGTGTCTCCAGAGAGGCACGTGGCTGGGGCCCAAGATCTTACCGGGACACAGTGCATACACATAAAAGGGTTGTAAAAAGTTTCAAGTACACATCCAAACACTAGACTTTGGTATCCATCAGAAGTGTACCAGGTATGTGGCATTTGAGGTTAACTGAGTTTGCTGGATTCTTAAAGTGTTGAATCAGGTTTATTCACCTTTAGATTAATAATTTAACCATTTTCACCGGACACCATGCACTACATATTATCTTTATGTACTTAAGATAACCCCTTGATGGCTCCATCACAGCCATGGTAGGGATTAAGCATGCTATTGAAGGCAGGCGGTGTAGGGCAGAAAGCACATGCTGATGTGTTAAGACACTTAGGCTTCAGCAAATAAGCAGTGAACAAATATTTACTGAGCGCTTAGACTATTTAAGACATGAGGCAGGAGCTGGGAACCCAGCAGTGGGCATGATGGACATGGAGATTACGGTACAGCTGGACAGGAAGACAGTGAGTCTAGCGTGGTGAGATGCTTGAAGCAGAACGACTGGGTGCTGGGGAGGCATCCCCGAGGAGAACCTGAACTAACTGGGAAGAATCAGCAAGAGACGGCCTTGGCTCCACCCCGAGCTCTGTGACCGCAAGCCGGGACCGCACCAAGTCAATTAATGCCAAACCCACTGATAAATTGCCACCTCTAATATAAATTGTCTAGCTTAATGCCTCCATGAAAATTTGGCCATCATGGACTTATTCAATCAAACAAAAACTTGTAGAGAATTTGGATAGCAAGGTAGATACTTTTTCAGAGGGTCCTAGAGATCGATGGTATTTAAAATGCTCCATAGCTGTAGGTTAGGAGATCTCAAGTCTTTTGGTTTTAGTACCTCTTTGTACTCTTAAAAGTGATTGAGGACCCTAAAAAGCTTCTTGTTAATTTGGGCTGACTCTACTGATATTTAGCATATTAGAAATTAAAACCAAGTATTCACAATCATTATTTTTTATTTATTTAAAAATAAAATTAGTAAACCCATTACATGTTAATACAAATAACATATTTTAATGAAAAAGAACTATATTTTAAAAAATAAACCAACTTAGTGAGAAGAGTGTCATTCTTTTATATTTTTAGGAATGTCTTTAGTACCTGGCTTAACAAAGACAGCTGGATTCTCACATCTGCTTCTGTCTTCCATCTGTTATGACAGATTGTTTTGGTTGAAGAAAATGTAATCTTACACAGAGATATAGTCCGAACAGGAAGGAGTATTTTAATGGTCTTTCTAGATAACTGTGGACATGGGTGTTCTTTGATACTACATCAAAACTTGACAAGGGGTCATTGCTCAAAGGTCAGTTGCAATGTGGAATCTGAAACTAGGTGAGTGAATTTTTCCTTTTCTGTTGCATTAAAACACTATATTGGTCTCTTTTGTACTACGAATGGATCTTTAACGCATGCATGATTTTGTAACATCAAGTATCAGTCACTTAAAAAATACTGGCTCACTGACTTATGCAGATCTTCCAATTTTGACACATTCATTATCAACACTGAAAATTCACACTTGTTAATATTGTCACCAATCTCATTAGGAAAATCCTTAAGTGCTGGGAAGCTGGGAAGCTCAGGATGGCAGACACAAGTTTTCCAGAATTCTAATTTTCACTTGAAGGCTCAAATTTTATAATTGGCAACAAATGCTGTCAGTTGCTTTCCTTGAATTGACAGTCATACTTTGTTCATTTTTGAGAAAATGTTGCCGAATACTCCATACTGAATAGACATAGTTTCTCAGTCATGCTTTCAAATAAAAATGGAGTTCCATGAAAAAGGCAGTTAGTTTAGGTCACAATTCAACCAACTGCACAAGTGCTTTTCCTGGAGACAATCACAGTACTTCAGGAAGCAGCAAACATGCTATATGCATATTTGTATTTCAATCAAAACTCTTCCTAACTAAAACTGGCTTTTTTTCTTTTTCACACTGCGAGTGTGTGATGGTGAAGAATCCAATGATGTCTAGTGCGGTTTCACATGGATGCCTTGATTTGTGCTAAGATGCAAGCAATTTTGCCCACCATTTCTTTCCACTATCAGTTTAAATATCAAACCCAGTTCAAAAAGCAAACAACATCTTAGTCTTATAATAAAAGGAGTTTTGACCTTACAGACCTCAGGAAGTTGTCTCAAAAATCCCAGAAGCCTCGGATCACTCTGAGAACTACTGCTATAGATTTTTCCAACCCAGACTCTGTCAACTGGGAACAAGTGAGCTGAATAAAAGTTATTGGACAAGTGCCACACGCCCATTTTGGTTTTTCCACCAGCTAGGTTTCAGTGTAGGATTGATTATCAGGAGTGGGAAGGGTTCTGGAGATTCCGCAAACAACCTCCTGTTTAGTTTGTTATCATTCACTCCCCAGGAGGTAGCTTCACAGCTTTGGGCAAATACTCCTTCCCCAAAATGTGATCCATGGAGATCAGTCAAGAACCCAAGTGAGTTTGAGGTTTGGAGTTTATATCGCCATTCAAAAGTATTTGGATAGCTGCTCACTGATTTTGAGAAAAGTCTACTGATCATCTCACGAGTCCTCAACAAGGAAGTTTGAAGGGTCACCATTTCCAACGGGGCTGGTGGGCACCCAGGCTGCAGAGCCCACACTGCCACCTGGTGGGTCCACCTGTACTGCATGGTCAGCCTCTGTGTTTACCGCCCGAGGCCCTGCTCTGTAATCTAGAATTAACTTTTTGTTTTTCTGAGGGTTCCATTATGTTTTTACAAGAAATTCATATTTTTGTAAAATACTTGCAATCATATTTCCTTTGTCTTAGAGGACTTGCCCTGAATTAACTGGAAGTGTGTTTAGTGGTGCGCAAACAAGCTCTGTACCGAATGTAAATCTGATTTTAGGTTTTAAAATTACAAGCCAGCTTCTGTTGTAGCAAATGCTCCAGATGGGAAGGGCACCAAAGTCCCTGTAGCACAAGGCTTTCATTTGGTCTTGAAGAAAACCTGCTTCTAGAATGTTCTCTGAAGTCTCTGGCTTCTGTGAGTTTAGTTTTAGGCTGAGAAAGTCCATAGTTTTCTTTGTTTCTACCTTTAAAATGCAGGAAATGAAGATAACAGAGAAGGGGGTAATTTTATTGACTCCCCAAACTGCAGAACATCTGGGTTGAGTTTCAATTGCATCTCCATCTTGATCCAGGCGTGACTATTTATCTTTGTCACCAACAACATTCAGGTCCACCCTCTGCTGAGGACAGTGGCATCCAGGAGGCCTGTTGTGCCAGCTGGACTATTTGCCTCTAAATGAATTAAATGATCTCAGATCTCTGTGCTTTTTCGGTTTCTGGGGTTTCCTTTCCAGGTAAATGCTCTCTTCCTGTCTCAGTCCATCTAGGCTGCTGTAACAGAATATCATAGAGTGGGTGGCTTATAAACAGTAGACATTTGTTTCTCACAGAACTGAAGGTCGGGAAGTCCAAATTCAAGGCACCAGCAGATTCGCTGAGCCCGATTCCTGGTTCATACATGGCGGCCTTCTGGCTGTGCTCTCACGTGGAAGAAGGAGGCAGCGAGCTCTCTGGGCTCTCTTGTATAAAAGAGCACTGATCTCATTCCTGAGGGCTCCACCCTCATGACGGAGTCACCTCCGAACACCCTCACATTGGGGTTTAGGATCTAACGTGAATTCTAGGTGGACACCAGCACTCAGTGTCTAGTCCTTCACCTGCTCTTCGTTTTCCTCTCAGTTTTATTTCTCACTGCTGTTCAGACAGTCATCTGTAAAAGGCCTTGTCCCCACTTCTAGTTTGCTGATTCTAATTTTATGTGAACCTAGAGACCACCTAACCAAGCTTCTATGCCTCTTGCCTTCTTTTAACAAGCAGTGAGCATCTTTTTGGGCTGGGTACTATGCCGAGTGCTAGAAATACAACGATGATTACGGTCGGTCATGTAATATAGAGTAATACAGTGCAGGGGCCCAGAGGAGGGGGCAGTTGGCTGTCTGAACGAGTCGGTGAAGACTTTGGAGACAGGGGATGTGTTGATGGGGTCTTGAAGGATGACCGGGAGATCAGCTTTTCTGGCAAGCTTCTTTGACAAAACCTCACAAACGATCCCGTTAATCTGTTCCCATGAAAAGAGTGTTGTGAATAACATTAACAATGCATAGGTGACACGCAGACATCTCAAAACACCTCTAGTATTTTCCAGGGAACGGTTTTATGGTCCTAAGGTGATTTTTATAAATCTTTTTCTAAAAGATGAAAAACTACTGCTCTGAAGAGCTGAGCAATCTGAATTTCTTAAGTAGAACACAACTAATTCTCACCTCCTGCACCTATAAGTGTCACAAATCTTCCAACAAGCCTTGAAAATTTTACCACCCTTGTGGGCGAAGAATGAAAACCAGAGAGGAGCTAAGAGGTTTTGCATTTCATCATGGTAGAAAAATGGACCTTTCTTTGAGCCACGCAATATTTGCCATAGATAAAAAGGGATGAGTAAAACAGGTAAACCCTTCTAGGAGCGTCACCCCAGGGAGCCTCAGACCACTCCCACCCCAGGCGCATGGCTCACTCTGAGACACTGGCGCTGACCCTCTGGGACCAGCCACTGTGTCCACTGGCTTTTCTGAGGCCCCCGGTATCTGTGAGGCACTGTGGAGACACACAGAGATGGACAAAATGTGGCTTTTGCCTTCAGCGCTGTTACATATTAACTGAGGTTGGCTTGCTTCTTACTCAAAGTCCCCCATAATGGTGAGAAACAGCCTTTTTAGAGGCCTTTTATATCCAGGAACGGAGACACACAAATTGGTTGGTGCAGCTCAGGCCACTGATGAGCAGAGACCGTGGAACTCCAACTCTGCTCAGGGCAGCCCAGGGGAGAGCCCCACTCTTACGGGTTGAGTTGTGTCCCCCAGAAAGCTATATTCAAGTCCTAATCTCAGTACTTGTGAATGTGAACTTATTTGGAAATAGGGTCCTTTGGATGAAGTAGGGTGGGTCCTTAATCCATATGATGGGTGTCTTTATAAAAAGAGGGAAATTTGGACACAAAGACACACGCACAGAGGAAAATGCCACGTGAAGACAGAAACACACAGGGAGAGGGTGCGTGAGGAAATGAGGCAGAGGTTGGGACAACATGGCGACAGCCAAGGGACGCCTTGATCTGCCAGGAGCTGGGAGGCACAAGGAAGAACCCTTTTCTGGAGACTTCAGAGGGATCGTGGCCCTGCCGTTACCTGAACTTTGGGTTTCTGGCCCCCAGAACTGTGAGACAATTACCTGCTGCTGCTTTAAGCCCCTGCATGTGGTACCTTGTTACGGCAGCTGGAGCAAACCCATCCTCACTGTCTCTGAAGCCCCGAGTCCACTTCCTGAGGAGTCGTGTTCCTTCAGTCTGTGGAGTGTGGGATGCTGGCCCCGGGTTGTGCCGCTCCTGCCTGTCCTCGCCGACACGTAAACCAAACCTGCCTTCACACTGGGACCCTCAGAGCCCCCAAGACAGCTGACTGTCCTGGGGCACATTTCTGATGTAGCTGGCTGTGCCCTTGAGAGGCTCAGCTCAGCCAGGGGTGTGGGGTGGGGCTGGCACAGTGTCTGGTGCCCCACAAAGGCTTAAGCGAGTGAATGAATGAATGGATGAATGAATGTTGGGGCAGGGTGCAGGGGATTGGAGGGAGCCCAAGGTGTCAGAGCTGAACACAGATCTCTGCACCCTCCCACGCCTCATGGTCCCATTCCCCACCCCACCCCCACACATAGCCGAGGAATGACCCTCTGAGTGACAGCCTGGGGACTCAGGGGAAAGAGACAGGTGGGTCGGTGGGTCAGGCGACTTGGCCTTGCTCTCCCCTGGTGGGGGCCTCCTTTCCTAGCCTTGGCAACTCTCTGGCCTCCCCCCACACCTCCACCAGGGTGTTTCCTTATCTGTAAGCTGAAGAGTCTGCTCTAGACCAGGGGCCAGCAATCTCTGTCCCGTGGGCCACATCCAGCCAGGTTCGTTTTCGTCAGCAGTTTTATTGGAACACAGCCGTGCCCATGCGTTTATGCACCGTCTATAGTGCCGATGAGTCACGTGGCGGGGCCGGGTGGTTGTGAAAGCCTTGGGTGGCACAGCCATAAATATTTACTACGTGGCCCTGCTCTTGAGCGTTCTCAGTGAGAGCAGTGCTGCCATCTAGCGGGTAATTTGGAAGCTGTGCTTCTAGCAGTCACTGAAATAATCATACCTTATGTAAATTTCTTTCCTTCTAGTTCTTTAGTTCCGCTTCATATTAGAGTTAAGGCTTTGCATTTATCTTTTGGAAATTTGGAGGACAGGCAGGTGAAGTCTCTATGGACTTCATTATGGGGCACTAGAGAGTATTTCTTATAACAGGGCTTGGATCCGGAGATGGCCGGGGACAACGCACATCATTAGAGGACCTATTTCCATCAGCATTAATGAGGCAGTTTCAATGGGCTACCACTAGAGGTCAGTATAAGCTCATGGACCAGAATGAGACAGGGACCATTCTACAACTGTGTGAGACTTACAAGAGAGCCAGAAGCCCTCTTGCCTTTTCTTGGATGTCCCCCCAGAGCTTTTGGAGATGCCTTCCTTGTCCTCAGAGATAACCCTTCAAATTGGGCTCTGCTTCCCTAACCCGGCCCCAACCCCTGCAGAATCACAGTGCCGGTGACATTTGCATACAAATGGTTCCAAGAAGTCAGCCAGCTAAGAAATCTGCCCATTCAGCGAAACTGACCTTTTCTCTAATTTATTTGACATTCGGGTCCTTTGTGGGAGCCTGTGTGTGCATAACACTTACCTACACCATGAAGCAGACACTGCTAAACGCTGACTTAGTATTTGGGGGGATGCTTGCACCTTTTTTTCAATTGGATTCTTGCCCATTTTCGAGCTGTCTTTGCCAGTAACCCGGGGTGGGTCTCCCGGTGTGGGAGGGAGCGTGCTGTGTGCAGGCAGGTGCCTCCCCCACAGGACTGGAAGGAGCAGACCTTAGGTTTCGTGGTGAAGGAGCGTGTGCCAAGAGGGAGAGCAGGGCCCACATCCATCATACCTGTGTGTGAGCGTGCTTCTCCTGGTCTGTAGGTCCCTGTTATCTGGGGGAAAGCTTGGGTGATGACAAAAGCAGCTGGAATGTTGATACTCACAAGAGAATGTTATTTCGACCCCCTTCGAATGCGGGCTTCTAAAGTCCCATGAGGAATCAGGGGCTGTCCTTTCTAGGTTCCCTCTCCTTCCCATCTGGCCACCCCACCCCTGGGACGGGCCCCCTTCCCTGTGCCCACACACCTGTACACCTGCCCTTGTCCACCCCTCCCGTGGGCAGCTGTTCTCTCTCCATGGGGAGTGTCCTGCCATGTCCTGTTTGGGATCCCTCTCAGGGCTGAAGAGGAATGAGGGGAGGGGTCCTGCCTCCCTCTCCCGGGGGGCCCTGGTGCTCCCCTCTGCGGCCTCTCCTGCGGGACACAGCTTCATCCCGGCTTTCTGCATGTTCTTGGAATCCCCACCAAAGTGAAGTCTGGTCACCTCTCGTTCCTCTGGGAAAACTGCCAACTCTAAGTGGAAATTCGGAAAGGCCCTTCGGAGGCCTGGTTAGAGAAGGCTCGGTGGACAAGCCCCCTTCTTACCCCTGACAGACCCGCCTCTCGCCCACCTACCTCTTCTTTCTTAAAGCCGCCACCTCTCGCCACCTACTGGCTCCTCGCATCACCTGTATGTGTCCTCCAGGCCTCACCTGCAAGGGAAACACCTCAGAGCGGCCTCGTGCCCTCCCCTCTTCCACTCACCTCTCCTTGTGTGGCACTTGCCGCCGTCTTGCCATCACCCTGCCCGCCCAGCGAAGACCCTCACCCTCCACATCGTGCTACCCACAGGCCAGTCTCAGTCCCGTCTCCGCTGACCTCGGCACCTGCACCTTGCCAGCCACCCAGGTTCCTGCTACCCTGAGTCCCCAACGCTGCGCCCTGGCCAGGCCGGACCCCCATCCCCTCTGCCTCTCCCTCCATCACCCCAGCTTCACTTCGCGTTGTAGCCCATGGGATGCTTTGCGAGGGGGCTGCTCTGGAGGCTGTGGCCACCCCCTCTGTCTTTCACTTGGGCTGGGTTCTATGCCTGGCGTGGCCTGCCCACCACCCAGCCCACTAGAGCTTGGGCTTTCTGGGACCAGCTGCCTTCCCTCCCACCAACCATCCCAGCAGGGGTGCGTCCCCCTGCCTGGCCACATCCCCAAGTCAGCAGTGGGAGTCTGGAGGCCACACTCACTCGGGATTATTAACTTGGACACAGCATGTGCTCCCAACGCCGGGCGTTAGGCCCGCACTCAGTTTTGCACTTTCACCTTGGTCATCTCAGATGCTGACATTTATAACAACTTCTTTCTTTGCCCTGAGGAATGACAGCCACAGCGGGACCCCAGCTGGCCGCCTGCCCCCTTAGGTCGCTCCCCCCTGAGAAGCACATGTGGACAGCAAAGCCGGAGAGGCCCTGGGCGGTGACAGCCACCTGGCCGATGGCTGTGCCCCCTCCCTGCAGCAGTTCATTTCTCTCTCCATACAGAGTCCCTGCCCCCCAGGGCGCTGCTCTGAGAAACAAGCTCTCTGACGGGAAGTTGAGATGTAAAGTTAATTGTTTTATTGGGCTTAAAAGAGAAGAAGAAGAACCAGCCAACAGCCAGAGTTGGCAAGTTGTTTTCTAATTTATTTCTATAACGAGTTTTCACTGAGTATTGATTGTCGCAGGCTCTGGGGGACCTGTGTCCTGACCCCTCGCGAAGGAAGATGGGGTAGGAGGCAGCATGTCTTCCGGCTTTATAATTAATTCATTTTCAAAAGAAAGCCAGCAGGAAGAAGCTCATGAAGTTGGGGATTTTCCTGAACAAAATGTTCTCAAATGCACAGCCAGTCGTTCCGGATGGGTCAGAGCAGCTGCTGGCGGGAGTGTCAGCTTCAAGGCTCCTCCATCTTGCTTAATCCTTCCCAGAGTGGCTCACTTGTGTGCATTTTGAACAAATAGCTTCCTTCCTGCCGGGACCTGGGGCCGGTGGGGGTGGGGGTCGCAGCAGCTCCATCCCGCTCCCTTTGATGGGATTACTGAGTTTGGAGGATTCATTTCACCTACAGGCTCTGCCCCCTGTGGCCTTTGGCACCTGATTGGGAACCATCCCAAGGCCTGAGGGAGAAACTCACGCTTTTCCTCTGGAAAAGCTATTTCTCACAGCATCCTTTTAAAATTCTTTCTCAGTAGAGATTTTCCATAAATGTACAGCCCTTGGTGATTATCATTCTCTGAAACAAAACTCTAGGAAGGAAAGTAGATTTATTTTTTTAGGGGCCCTTTCTTTTGGGTGTTAAATGTCCGTATTTGATTTATTTGAATTAACCCAGGTGGCTTCATTCTCTGAACAACAACCCCAGCACAGCTGTAATGGGCCTGAACTTGCTGTGACATGGGATGGTGTTGGCTTCATGTGTTTTTCACGATACTCAGTGCAGCGTGCTATATGAGCCGGCCTGCTGTGAGCACCAGAGGTCATGGAGCTGCCCTGGGTGGGTGTGGGGACCGACCCTGCGGGGGCTGCGGGCACCCTGTTTCCTGTAACTGCCTGTTAAGGATTTAAGCCACAGAATCATGTGCGGGTGGAGGGGGGCCATGATTTAGCAAAGAGAAGAAGATGGAACAAATGGGCTTGGGGTGCATAGGGGAGAGGAGGCGGGACAAGGATACCCTCTAGGTTTCCAGGGGTGGGGTGTGAGTGGGGCCCTTCACTTAGAGGGGCTGCTGAAGGCCGGCTGGGCCAGTGGGGGGCATGCTGAGTGCAGGTGCATTTGGGACATGAGAGGGTGGCTGTCCAGGAAGCTGGGGGGGAGGCGGCGGGGGAGGGGCGAAGGGTGTGCCAGCCAGGAGCCCCAGAATGGTCTGCTGAAACTGTGGGGGTGGGCAGTGGGGGAGCCAGTGTGTCAGGAAAGGCAGAGCGACTGAGGGCTGAGGGCTGAGCCCGGAAGCCATGAGACCTCCTCCCCCAGAGCCCCTGCAAGGCCCTGCTTCTAGTCCTGGGGTGAAGCTACCAGCAAGCAGGTCCCCAGGACCCTGCAGCCCTGAGTGGGGAGGGGGTGCGGCGCACCCTGCAGCCCCAAGGAGCCTCCCAGGGCTGGGTGCCTCTCTCCCCAACAGACCTGCGCCGAGATAAAGGCTGAAAGTCTCCCGGATCAGTTTCAAATCTATGAACTGAGTGCAGGATGGGTGAATGACAGGCCGTGATAGAGATCTCTCCTTGTTTACCTGTAAACTGAAACCCACAGGGACCCAATACCTCACTAATCCCTTCCTCTCTGCCTCTTCGTTCAAACAGAAGATAACAGGGATTAAAAGGCCCCAAGAGCAGGGAGAGGCACAGGGCTTTGTCCCTCCCTGAGGGAGGCCTGAGTGCCTGGACGCCCCCTCCGCCCCCTCCCCGTCCCCTCTCCCCAACAGAGAGACTCGACTTCCCCTCCTTCCTGCCCAGATTTAGCGCTGAGCCCTGGCCACGACAGATTCAACAAGCACACAGACGCTAACATTTTTCAGAGAACGATAAAGACATGGTCAGTCCCTGAGCAATTACAGGACTCTGTGTGTGCGTGAGAAATAGTCAACTAATCGGCAAACTGATGAACCTGGAGATGATATCACTGGGGGAGGAGGAGCTGGTGGCCCCAGAAGGCAGCGAAGAGCCTGCGGGACGTTCTCAGGGTGGCCTCCCTCTGCCCTGGTAGGCCTCCAGGCTCAGGTGGCTCCACAGGCTGTTCTCCCACCTCCGCTGCAGCGCAGCGCAGCCTGGGACCTAAGTTCCTCCCTTTATCTGCAGGCAAGGAGAGCACATTGCGCAGTGGGTAATATCCTAGGGTGTCTGCTGGCATGTTGTCCCCCAACCTCCACATACTCTCCTGTGTCCAGGTTTGTAGAGGAAACCAGAGCTGTGGGATAAACCCTTACCTGCAAAGTACCCTAAAGACTGAGAGCTTTCACAATTGAATGGAGACACACACAGACACACGCACATGCACGGACGCACGCACAACGCACTTTGTTTCACAAGTCACTTTTGGGTCCCCCAGAAAACCTTAATCCTAAAGGCTGTACTGATGTGACAGACGATTTCCAAATGCCACACGTACTTTAATCCTGGGAGCACGGCCTTTTGCTCTCCCCTGCCTCCTCAGCACACACTCATAAAACAGGAAAAGTCCCGAGTCAGAGAGAGAGCGTTACTCAACGTCTGTCTCCTCCCCCAGGACTGCAGCAGGTAAACACTGCCGACCTCAGGTAAGGAAGACTCCGTGTGTTTTTCCACAGCTTCCGAGTCCTACAAAAATACGGATCTGTTGGAGGACAGTGTGTCACGGGGTACGAGGTGCTCCTGAGCTAACACCGCTGAGTAGGGACCTGCAGTCAGCAGCCTCGCCATCCAAGGCTGGATCTCCAGGAGGGTTACTCAGCAGGAATAACCACCCCGTGGAGCAAACACACTCAACACCCACAGGTCGGTTGTCACCTCCCGAGAGCAGGCTTTTTAAAAATGTCACCTCAATGAAGAGATGATATTTCTCACTGGGCCCCAAACTCCTGAGCCTCAGAGTTGCCTGCACGTGAAATCAGCAGATGGAAGCTGTGGGTCATCTCCTTTTAGTTCAGATTTTGTGCTTGACTTTAACTCTGAAGAAACACCTGGGAAAAGGGCGTTTATGCTTTGAGACTTGGGCTGTGTCTGGGGGGAAGGCATGGTTCCAAAGACGCTGTGCGATTTGCCCAAAGATGTTGCCACATCCCCATGAGCCTCCAAGGGACAGAAAGGCCAGGACTGAGTTTTCAACATGGAGAAGGAAGGGCTTGCTGGGGGGAAGGTCACTGGACTGCGAGCGAGTTCTGAGCCTGGCCTTGAGTCAGCCGCTAGCAGTCCTGGGACCCTGGGCAAGTCAAGCCGTTTTACCATGGACCTACGCAATGCCGTTTTTTTGTTTGGCTGATGCCAATAAGTTAAAATAATGATGATCAGCAATGGTTGTATAGCACTTAGTAGGGGCCAGCACTGTCGTCAGCATTTTGTATCTGCTGTCAGTCTTCATAATGGCTGTGTGAAGTGGATACTGTTATTATTCACATCTCCCAGCTGGCTCAACCGAGGCCCAGACAGGTTAAGTAACTTGCACAAAGGCACAATGGCTAGCGAGCTAGGAATGGAGTGGAGAGGCACCCACGCGGTCTGGAGACGTCTGCAGGAGAGATGGAGGTGGGTGAATGCTCAGAGAGGCCCTAAGGCCGTGTTTGAATTTGCATGCTATGTGTTTCTCTCCACCCCACTCCACTGCGCACTCAGGTGCCCATATTTAGTGCGTACCCGCTGCCCAGGCTCCTGCAGCCAGTGCCCCTACCCCGATGACCCCCGCTCAGCTTGGGAGCCATTGATCTAAACCGGCTCCATCACCCTGGGATCTGGTCCAGAGTGTGTGTTCTGCAGATCACACGGAGCCGGCTGTTTCTCTCCTCTCCTCTGAGGACTCACCACGGGGCTGACCTCCGAATGCAGGTGTGAGACCCTGGGGCTGACCTCCGAATGCAGGTGTGAGACCCTGGTCCGCAGGATGTGTGGCTGATGGCCGCTGACACCATGTGACACCTTCCAAGGAAAACTTTTGTTTGCAGTGAATGCCCCTATCGGCGTAGTCCACACCTTTTCCCCAAATCATTGCAGAGCGATGAGGAGCTGCCCTTGAGACGCTCACCCTTTCTGTGTCTCCTGGCTTTGGGGACCTCCATCTTGCTCCCTTGGAGTCAGCACAGGAGCCCAGAGGAAGGGCTCTGGTCTGCGAGGCTCACCTGCTCTCGAAGGGCGGGCCCTAATCCTGGTGTGTCAAGTGAAGAGCTCTCAGATGCTTTTGTGGAAGCTTTTCCGTCTGCTCCCCAGAACCCCACCTTTTACTGCCCCACGGGTGGCCAATATTGATGAAGGACTTCGTCAGAGCCCCCGGGTTCTTTCCTGGCTTTCTGTTTTGGAACAACGCCCCTCCTGCCCCTTGGGTCACTTTGCTGAGTGAGCCTCCAGCTGAAGACCTGGGGCTCGCTCCCGAATTGTTTAAAGAGGTTTGCTTAGCAACACTTGTACCCTTGGCCTAAGGAAACCATCAATAGCCAATCTGAGGGCAGTGCCTTCTGAGCTCTTAAAAGGCTTATGGAAATATCCTCCAGCCGAGTCCACCTGGAATGAAGCTTTATTTATATAATAAGGTTTAGAAAATAAACCCAACTTGAAGCTGTGCCAACCAATATCGCCTGGCCTGGCCCCGATGGTCGGGCTTCAATTCAGAGACGAGCGTGTGGGTGAAGCCAGGGGACCCCTCAGGTGCCCTTATCGACCTGCGCTCTCGATTTACCTGGCCACCTGGTGAAAGGCCTCATCATGGTGCCTTAAATCAACTTGACAGGGGAACCTGCCAACACCGCCTCAGCCTCATCCGTCTTCATCTGTCTCTCGCAAATGCAGGAGGGGCACTCAGCCAGCAGGGTCCCCAGCTTTTCCTGCCCGCTCTCAGCAAGTGATTTTGTGAAGCCCCGAAACACAGCACAACTTTCGATGGCAACGCCTCACGGAATTTCTGAGTCTGTATTCTCTCTCCAACGTTCATTGGAGCGTTGGGGCTGTGGACACAGTGAAACGGAGATAACCCCGCTTGCCCCAATAATTTCTTGTTATTCCTCGTGTTTAATCTTTAGAAAATGAACTGCTCTTCTACTACCAACTGAGAGGCTCGGGAACTTTTTAAAACGTCTTCATTTATATTTAAGAATATCAGAGCTGCTAGAGCCTAAGAGAAAGGCCTATGAAGCAAACCTTTGAAACCGCGTGGCTTCCGGAGTGAAGGTCAGTTCGCTGACAGGACGCTGATACGGCTGCTGCGTAGAGGCAGCGACGGCCCCCTTCCTGCAGAACAGCATAAGGTTTTGAGCATGATGACGTTAATGCAGATGCCTTGGCACTAGGAGCTTGACGAATGGGTGACTCTAAAGCAAAAGGAAGCCGACGGAGGCCCTGCCTACAAACACAGGGTGGGCAAGGGGCTGTGTGGTTGGTGGAGGGGAAGAGGGGCACCTGGGGTTCGCAAGAGTGAGAACCTGGTGCAGACCCCCCCCCCGCTGTGTGGCTGGTGGACTGGTTTTATTTCTATCAAATGTTAACTTTTGACACACTCTCTGGATTCCTTGAGTCCCTTATTTTCCTAAATCGAGGTCTCGAAAACTCCCTTGCATGAGGCTGTAGCTCTGGGGACTGCAGCCTGGTTTTCCCTTTGCATTGAAGCCATTCTGTCTTCTGTCTGGACCCCAACCCTGTCTCTTGTCCCAGCCTAATGGTCACTTCCCGTCTTCCCGTCACAGAAGGTACAGAAAGAATTCCGTCAGATGCCCACTTTTCAATGCCTGTTCTTCAAGAAAAATACCTAGTGACGAAGCAGGTTTTTTTCCTTAAAAGCGACTTCGGGCGGGTCAGGACCCATCCACTGTCTCATTTCAGTAGGACGACCTCGTCGGCATTTCTCGGTGACCGCCTTGAGAATGTGGAAGGCTCGTCGCAAAGGAAAAGCAGAGACGTGAGACCGTGTGCAGGCTCCTTTTCGTTATGTCTCTTTCAAACAGAAAACCAGCCGTCACCCACGTGAGTCAGTTCGACTGTGCTTCTGTACCCGGTAATAATTCACACCGCAAGCCTGCAGAAATGGAGACTAATTAAATTTCTCTTCCAGACTTTCCCAAATGAAACAGTGAGGTTTGATGATTGTAAAGATATGCCTGTCACTCCAGTGAAGAAAATGATATACTCCCTTCTTCATCTTTGCTTTTCTTTGGGCTTTCAGATGTATGCGCATCAGGGACGTCCCCGAATTAAGAAGGCAGGATGTTTTCCTTTGCACAAAGGTTGTGGGGTGTCCTTCATTTGTACTAAAAGCTAGGAGGCCCCATGACAGTGGCATGGAATTGCAGTGAGAAATTAGTCTGAATTAGTGAAAAGACAAATGTTGCCATCTGTCAAATAACATTTCAATTATCTTTACATCATCATCCGTCTTTTAGAGTTTGAGTGTATCGACAGGAAGAAAAGGTTTTGAACACCAAGGAGGAAATGGACCCAGATTCGTGTTGCCATTGGGCATGTGGCGGCCAAAGGGATTATATACCCTCACACGTGGGCCTTCCGCGCACACGTCTAGTTTCTTCAATTACTGGGGGTTTTGAAGGGTCTGAACTTGCCTCTGCAGTCACTTCCACCATCGCCAGGAGGGGCTGTGACTCAGGGTTTCCCCCAGGAGAAAAACTGGGCTGTGCGATTCTCTCTCTCTCTCTCTCTCTCTCTCTCTCTCTCTCTCGTGTGTGTGTGTGTGTGTGTGTGTGTGTGTGTGTGTGTGTGTGTGTGTGTTACTGGTGACAGAAGTTAAACAGCCACACATACAAGTATACCAGAGAGCCCTCCACAGGGTGGACCCAAGGCATTTGATACTTCTTTAAGGGACAGTGGTTCTTAGACCAGGGGTTTCTTTTTTCCTGTTTAGGCGGGCGGCCAGCATCTTTAGGAAGATGAATCGAATGCCTGTGGAAGAGCTGTCCTCACCTGCCTTCAGGGTCTGCCTTCTGCTCCACTCAGCCCCTTTCCTCGACCCCCACCTTTGGGACAATGGTGACAGGGAGTGTTGATTTCAGAAGATGCATGAGCTCAGGTGGCTCTGAGTGCCGTTCCCAGGACCCCGTGTGACTGCCCCCGGCGATGGCTCTAACCCAGCCAGTTTTCCAGCCAGTTTTCCTGCAGCAGGGGACTCGCGTACATTCCTCAGGGATGTGGCATGCTGGCCCTCTGTGCAGACCCAACAAGGGAGGCTCTGGGCTGCCATTCCTGTCGCCTGGCCCGAGAGCTACACGTGCTCTGGCCCCTGAGGGGCGTTATGAATTATGACGCTGTAAAAAGTCAGTGATACCACAACTCCTGACACCATCCTGGAAGTGCTGGGGACAGAGCCTGGGGTATGCTCAGGCTCACACAGCCAGTGTGGACAGGCCTGGGGTGGGAGAGGGGACAGTCTGTTCTAAGTCTCCCCTTGACCTCCGCCAAGCCAGAAACGGCAACATCTCCTGGTAAAGAAAGACCCCTCGGAGCAGTTCCCTTGCTGTCCCTCTGATGCATCCTCACACTGAGGCCCAGACCTCAGAGACTCAGAGGGAAATGAACCATCATTTCCGGGCTTGAAGATAGGACCTCATGGTGTGCAGATGGGGCGGGGGGCGGGCAGGTGGTGAGCAGGCACGGACATCTCTCCAAAGACTTTCTCGTGAATCTATTCACCACCAGGCAACTAATCACAGACCCCCTGCTCTGCCAGGCTTTGCGCCATTCATCAAGAATCAAAGATGCAACTGAGATGGCCCTTTCTCTCCAGGGGCTCAGGTCAAGTGCGTGGAGGGAGTGTGGCTGGACCATCAGCACTTCTGTGGCCGGGAGCTGGGCTTCTCGTGGAGATGGGGAGGCAGGTGGCACCAGCCTCCCTTCTCAAAGGAGCCCCCCTGGAGGAACACGCCCTGGTGAGCCCGTTCACATTGCAGAGCCACAGCAATCCGGGGAGGCAGGAGGGTGCTCGCCCATCCCATAGAGGGAATGCCAGCCCTTGGAAGCCTCTGGGTGAGTTGCTGTCTAACAAAACTTTCGGGGATGACGGACATGTCCTATGGTCTGCACTGTCCAAAATGGCAGCCGCCGGCCACATGCGGCTGTTGAGCCCTTGAAATGTGCCAGTACAACTGAAGAACTGAATTTTCCCTTGCATTTAATTTTAATAATTTAAATAGCCATGTGTGGCTAATCGCTACCACGTTGGACTTCTCAGGTTGTGGTGGACCTACTTCATTTTATACTCATAGAACCTGTGATCCAGTGAGCGGAAGTGGATGGCTGGAGTCCCTCGGAGCTGCGGAGAACTGGGTTTTCTCTCTCTGGCTGCTGGGTTCGTCCCACCACACAGCCACTGGCTGACAACAGACAGGGGTCTGCCTGACTGAGCAGCAAGAACAGGTCTCAGGTGAGCGGGAGACCCCTCAGCTGCTGCTGGAGAAACAGAATAAAGACCCCTGGCCTTCAAAAAACAGAGGCAGTGGGCCTGCCACGAGGCCCAGGCCTCCTCGTGGGACTGGTGGCACTGTGGCAAATAGTCCTGCCCAGGTGACTGCCTCAGACACACTGAAACCCCCGGATGAACGTGCAGCCTGGGGTCGCCACTCCAGGAGGAAGTGAGAGCACTGAGAGCCATGCTGAGCAGTGCGTCTGGGCGGCTCTTATTTTGTTCACTTAAGTGTGAAAATAATGCCCTCTGGGTACACAACGACTATGTGGAATATTTGACAAGCGAGAGGCTTAGGCAGCAGGGTCAAGCCTGTTCTCCTTGAGCAGCCTGAAAAAACCCCGAGTTACCTGTCAGGTATTATTATTATTAAATGAAATAGGGTTCAGGGTGAGGAAAAGACCAGTTTAGGCTACACTGAGAAAATGTGTATAATTTACAAATTTATATGAAAAATAAGAGCCTTCAATTGCCTTTCCATCAAGGCATATTCTATGAGAAAAATCAAATCCCCTCTCATCTCTGCATTTGTGTGGTTAGCTGCTGGGGGTAATTTGGGGGATTTTTGGTAGAACTCTGAGCAGTTCACCCCAGGAAGTCCAGGAAGCCTCTCAGGGCATCCTGGGAGCTGCAAAGGGAGAGAGATTCTGTGGGCAGTGATTCTTCCCCTAGTGGGCTGTTGCCCTGGCAACCCCCTCCCTTCCCTGTCCCTCTCAGGTATCTGAACAGCAGTGACTTTCTTCCCAGCTGGGACCACTGTCAGATGCCGGGTCCTCTGCCTAAGGAAATTTGCTTTCCTTTCCTTTGAGTCAAGAGTCATTCTCACACTGTCCAAAACTGCGAAAAGACAGAGGTATATTGTGCACGGTCAGAGGACCCTAACAGGCCAGCGACGAGCACCTTGGCATCCATGTTCCCTGTGTCACCCCCATCGATTTCCGCCCTCTCTTCCTGCTCCGGGCCTCAGGAAGCCGACCTCCCCTCTGTGGGGAGAGAGGATTGGATGTCTCCCCTCCTCTTCCTGCTAGATGCTGCTCTGGAGGTGGCTGCACCCCCTGTGACACCCGTCCTTTGAAATGGACCCTGTAGAAACACAAGGGCACAAGCGACCCCTGCTCAGACCCCCCCCCCCATCAGAAGGCCCTGCATGTCACAAACATGCACGCACATCCACGAGATAGGAAGTAAACGCTCCCTCTGTCACTTGAGAAAGAACATGTCACCCCAAATACGGAAACATGCCACCCCCAAATATGCCCCTTTGGCATAGAGATTATTTTGAGGTAAAGGCAATCGAGAACCAGCAGATACAGAAAAAGCTCTTTACTTCCCCTAACAGCCTAAAACTAGAATCTAAACCTGCCCTTTTGTAAAAGAAATGTACACTTTAAAGGAAATTTGCATTTATAGAGATTTCTCCTTATCAGGAAAAGAGGTACTTCCGGGGACAGCCATCATCACTTTGGAGACTCCTGTCTGCCGAATAAGACAGTCTTTCCTCCCCACCAGGAGCCCAACCCCCTTTTCCTAGGTTTAGCCTACGATGGTATATTCGCCTCAATAATCTGACAACCTCCTGGAACCAGTTTTCTTTGTGAATTCCCTTAAAACTGTTTTTCTCTCTTGTGACTCTTCTATCGGCTGGACTCCTGGGCTCCAGCCTCAGAGTGTAGAGGGGAAAAGAGTTTTCCTCCCTTACTCTGTAGACGCACAGGCATCGGTCCCATGACGAGCGTCCTCCAGCCCGTTCCCCAGTCTCTCCCCTGTGACTCTCCGCCATCTGGATTTGCGGCCGCACCACCGCCAGGTGGAGATGCGCGCTGCTTGGAGAGCAGGCAGGACTTGAGTGGCAAGAGCTCTCAGGCAGAGAAAAGACATGAATTCCTCGCCCGGCCCTTCCCCTTGCGCAGCAATGCAGAAGAGTCCGGCCTGACCGAGCATCGTCACGGGGGTGCCCAGTGCCCGCTTTCCCCATCCTGCTCCTGTTCTGGTTCATGGTTATGGTGGGGCTCACACAGCAGGCACTGACACATTTGTGACCAGGACACGTGGCCCCAACTTTGCCAAAGCCATGCCATTCTTTGGCACCATTCTAAGGTCATGAATGGTATTTTTTGCTCTGCCCACGATGGAACATTTTGATAAAGCACATATGAAATTGGACTTTACAGCTGCTTTAGACACACAGTAGAATGCCGATTAAATGCTGTTAAGGTACTTAGATCTAATTTAGACAAGATGAGAGACACATGAGAGGGTAAAGTGATAACAAACAGCCTTGAATAAAGAATGAGTCCTGGTCTTTTGTGCAAAATCAAATTACTTTTCAATTTGTGACACCCACAGTTATTTGCTATAAACTGTTGTTTGCTGTTAACAACATTAGAAAAATCAAACCAGAAAAGTCAAGTAGATATTAGTTTGGCTATTTTCACATCTAAAAGCATTTTTAAATGTTTTTAAATTTTCTAGAGAAAAAAAAAATCTAACGTGAAAGAAACTACATGTGAAATGTGCAGCTAACATGACATTCCCAAAAGCACATCAGAAAATTAGAACAAAAAATTTAAAATTTTGATGACTATGAAGAACCTTCTATGAAATCATCCTGAAACTAGCCACTGTTACAAATTTTGTCTTAAATAGAGAATTGAATAAATTGGGTGCCACACTACTAGTTTCAGTTTTCTTTATAAAATTCCAGCATTGAAAAATTTGAAAGAGAAAAGAGAAACTAATATGGTATATATCTAGATATTGCTTTAAGGGACAGTGAAATTGCTTAATAAGTGAGAATTATTTATGTAATAAATGTAATATATTTTGAGTTATTTTTCAGCAACAATAATTTATCATGAGACCACTATTACAGTTTTTGAAATATATGTAAAATTTATGGCTCATTTGTGAATTTAAGTATTGTTTAAAACTTTATTGCCAATTTCAATTGTTATTGCCTTGGCAGGACAAACTTCCTCCAAATTAAATTTAAGAAAAGATATAACTAACTAAGAGCTACAATAACTTCAGAAATGCTGTGAATTTGACATTGTCAGTAGAATACAAATCATGTAAAAAATCTTGAATATAAAGCATAATTTGTGATTTGCCTGAAATGAAGGCATGGAAAATACATTTTTGTGGATTAAGCACATAAGAATGTATGGATTATGTGGATATTTTACTATTTGTCCAAATATTGCTAGCCTATCAATAGAATACCCAGAGATGGGTACTAATAATTAAATTCACTTATTGTTGGTTTTCAAACATATACAACTATAACTTGCACATGTTTCTCTATATTGTCATCATAAAGATATATTTACCATGGTAAGAGGATAGAACGAAATTTAATTAACAAGTTGTCAGCTTGATGTATAATATAACTTTAACATATTTGGACTCATAGCACGTGAGCCTGCGTCTGTGCGCTCGCCCTGGCCTCAGGGCCCTCTCTTCCACGGCAGGCGTCTCATTCCAGCCCCACCCCCACCTTCAGGCCCTGGAAGGTTCCAGCGGCCCACTCTTGCCACTTGCTCGGGCCCCAGCCTCCTTGGTGGTCCCTTCACCCAGCTCACACCCTTCTCCCTGGGGAGTTAGTGTTTGAGAACATGCCCATTTTTCCTGCATCCTTCAGTCCCTCCAAACCGTGTCCTGCTCATAACGCGGATACTGTCCTGACATGACAGGATGTGCCTGGCACTGCTGTTTTCTGTCCCTGCTCCTGAGGGCCTCTGACTTGCTCTCTGCTGGAGCCCAGGGCTAAAAACAGTGCTTGTCACATAGCAGGTGCTCAATAAATATTTTTTAAATGAATGATAGAATGAACTTAGATGGAAGAAGAGAACACATAAGTAAGGCCCGCGAGAACATCTCAGCTCTAAAATTCCCCAAGCACTGGCCCAGGGGCCATTTCATATAAGAGTCAGTGAAATTGAGTGAAAGTGGGAATGTTATTTCAAAAAGACCTAGATATCCACCTGTCATAGGGAAAGCTGTGATGAGCCACCTAAGATGCCACCCAACACAGAAGGTTCACAAGTAGACGTTCAATCAACACTGGTTCTCTGTACCTCCCTTATTTAGTGAAAAAACAGGTTGGATTTGTAAAGTACTGCTCCCGCCTCAATTCCTCTTTCTTAGATCAACCTCTTTAAAATGAGGGCCAGGACATTGAAATCAGTGAGGATATAAATTGGCTGAGTGGAGAATTATAATCTTAAATTGAGAAAACAGAGCTTGTGGATTAGGACTGTTCAAGGTGTCAATCAAAATAAGAACTCTTACTAAAATACGAGTTGCCCAATGTCCCACTCACCCACATCCCGAGGGTTCTTTTTCTCCCATTGTGAGCTTTCGAGGACGATTACACAGCCATCATTTGGGATGCGTGGCCCCACGAACACAGCGGTCATGAGTTGAAGAGATGACTGTAAAAGATGGATTAGATGGTGTGAGGGTCGAGCTGCCCGAGCGAGGAACGCCCTGATCTCTGTCACTCAAAGGAGAGCGGGTCTGCGACCCCAAACAGGGAAATTGCTACTTGGCAACATGGGGCGACAGGCACACACTTCACGGCTGCCAGGGCTGGCGTGGGGAATGAATGAGTGTCGTCGCAGGGTGTCAGGAGGTAATTAGTAGCCTGTCCGCTCTCTGTAAACAAATGTTTCTGATGCATGCCATGAAGAGAGGAAGCTGTTTCGATGGTCAATTTTGCACTCTTAGGAGGCGGAATTTAATTACTTGTCTGATCTACGGAGCCTGCATCATGCCAGAACCCACTGTTGGCCAAGCAGGGCCCCCACCTGCACAGGTGGTGGCTGCTCTCTGATGCAAAAGACTTTGTTTGGTCACTCACCCATTCTTTTATAACAAGTCATGCATCTCCATTACTTCTTATTTCAGGGCCATTTTATTTTTGTGTCTAGAATCAATCAAAGTGGCCCAACACATCACCGAAAAGCAGCTGCCGATGAGCATAGCTGAGCCCCATGAGCCTTTATTGAGCACCTACTATATACTCTACTCCTGGCCCTATGCCTGCAAAGACAACGCTGCGTTAAGACTCGGTGTCCAAGCTCCAGGAGCTTACAGAGGAACGGGGGAGGTGGCCACAGCAAACACGGAACGTTAAGGGACACTTCAGAGTTCAGTGTCATTTCCCGTCTGCTGTGTTTTGCTAGATCTACATGTCTGTTTATTAGTATTTTAAACACTGATTGAACAATTATGAGTGAAACTCTGCAAAAGACACAACGATTAATAAAAACAAAACAAAAGCTGGTTTACATTTATTTAGTGCCGGGCACTAGGTTCAGCAAATAATAAGTATTTAACGAAAGTAATGACTATTGTCTCATTAATACAAACCCTGTAACGTAGATCTTGTGATGGATCCTATTTCACAGAAGAGGAAACAGGCTGGGAGGGACTAGGCAACTTGCTCAGTTGCTCTGACCCTGGGGGTCTGATTCCTAGGCCCTTAAGCCAAACTCCCTTCTACATAAGTCAGGACAAGTACCTTCCAGGTGCTCTTGCTCCCTCGTTCTAGAAAGGGAGAGGATAGTCGTGTATGGATACAAGCTCCACAAAGGAGAGGGCAGTGTGGGGTGGCCCGGCTGTGACAGTCGCTGGCCCACGGGTTCCAGGGTCGGGTGTGGGAGGGTCCTCTTCTACTTGGTCACGTTTCCTCGGCTCATATCTGGGGAGAGGCCTGTCAGCCACGGAAGACACACCTGAGCAGCATGGGGGCTGAGAGCCAGTCATGGGAACCTACGCAAGGCCTTCTGTCCGCCGTCAGGACAGTCTCGAATGCAGGACATGTCTACATCCCAGGCCCTTCTTCTCCAGGTCCTTTCCTGCATCTCGTCTCCTGGGGTCTCCCTCTAGCCATATCCGGCAGCCCCTGGTTTTCCCTTTGTGTCCAGTAGTGCAGTATGCAGGTTGACTTAACAATATTGCAGGGAGGAACCTGGTGGGGTAGGGGTGGGGCATTAAGAAGACATTAAGGCATAAAGACAGAGGTAGGACCCTGGTCTCCTGATTCCAAGGCAGGTTTCCACTATACCAAAACATGTGATAACAATTAAGAAGGAAAATGCCAAATATGGTTTTGCTTTTTTTGAGGTGATCATCCGCATCACAAAATGCTTAATCGTATAAAATGTCATTAACTTCCCTTTCCAAAACCTGCCAAACCCAGTGTTTTGCATGATCCATTTCTCATGTGTAATTTCGATTGGCTCCTACATTTTTGCCACCGTTTTAACTTTTTAGGGACCCTAATCTAAGGCCTTCCTCATGCACAGCCTGTCTTAGTTGCAAGGAACAGAAACTCACTCAAAGGTACTTCATTTAAAGGAGACGATTTTGGTGTTGATGGTGGTGTTCATGGTGTTGATGACAATTGGTGATGGTGATTCTGCTGATGGTGGCTGCGCTGTGGTAAAGGTGCTTGTGAGAGGAGTGGCTGATGGTTTTGTTGGTAACAGGATGATGATGGTGGTTGTGATGGTAAAGATGGTGGTTATGATAATAATCATGGTGGTGACAGCAGTGATGACGACGATGACGGACGTGATAGTGTTGGCGGCCATGGTTATGGTGTTATGATAATGGTTTTGGTGATGATGGTGATGATACTAGTGATAGCATTGAAGGTGGTGATGATTATTTATATGAAAAATGGTGGTGGTGATAGTGATGATGGTAATGATGGTGAAGGTGATGGAGGTTATGGTGGTGATGATGGTGATGGTGAGCATGATGGTGCCTGTAATGGTAATGGAGGTGGTGATGGTACCTTTGGGATCACATGGCAGAAAGGAGGGTCAGATTGTACAAGGCGCTAGACGTGGGCTGTGGCAAGTCAAGAAGTGAGTCTGCTTTTTCTGTCTCCCTGGAGTCATGTGGTTTCTTGTCTCTGTTTCTGGGCCTCAGCTTCACTGCCTTGTGTCACATGGTGAAAAATAAATCCACCCTGGCTGCACAACACCGCCCAGCAAAGAGCAATTCATGGGCTTATTCAGTGTGGATATCTTCTTTTCCAGAGCAAACACATCAGATAGATTCAGACGAGCCAATGACTTTATTTCTCTGGAGTCAACTGTGGCCATCTATCTAGTCATTTGATATAAACAGAGCCTCCAGGACAGTGGGAGGTAGATTCTCCCAGAGAACTGTGGGCCAGAGAAGGGAATGACAGGCATCTCTAGAGCTGAAATCTGAAACAGGAAGAGTGTGAGGGAAGATCTGTTGAAAGGAGTCGCAGGGGACAGATTTGCTGAAATCCAGGGAAGATGGGTTAAAAGGTGAATATATTTTCATTTTCATATTCTCACCAACCCTTGAGGAGTTCTGCCAGGGGAGAAGTTATGTTTGCATTAATATGTGTACAACCTTTCCAATTGATACCCACCTGAAAATGTGGGGACCATTTAACCTTCCAGTTGCTAATCCTTTCTTCCTTCCTTCACCTTAACAATTAAGTATCTGCTAGTGGTGTGTATCTTCCAAAACTACTTGTAATCATATTTACAGTCAAGTATCTTTCACAATAACATGCCAGTCCCTATTCAAATTGTTATCCTTCAATGGTCCACAGTGATAATTTTCCTGTTTCTTCTTTGCCCACATTTTCTGTCTGTCGAAATAGGGCTACAAAACAAGCCAAATCCTGCTGTGTGTGATTCAGAAACCAAAGGCATAATTGTGGACTCCAAAGACCCAGAAGGTGCCTGAGGTCTGTGCGGGGATCCACAGGGTTGATTTTCCTTTAAAAAGATACTTGAGGACACCTTCTTGGTGCCACTGTCTTTGCACCAGAAGGTGGTAAAGAACTGACTCTAAGATTCCACAGGTTCCTGGCTGATGAATATCTGAGAAATTCTGCCATGTCACTGATCAAGGAAGTGAGATGTGTGTCTAAGAACTCAGGGTCCCTGTAGTGCACGTGGCCTTTACATCAACCAGTCACTTTACCATGTGGGAACCCATGGGAGGGGTGTTTAAGAGGACTGCATTTCTGAAAGCAGAGCAACGCCTCACCCCTACCCCAGGAGATTTGGCGACAGGAACTTCAGGAAGTTAGTACAGTCTTCAGTGCATAAAAGCTATCATTCCTGGCTATATGCCAAACCTCCAAAATGCAGTAATAGAATAATTTTTTTCAAAATCTTATTTTGAAAAAGGTTTAAAAATGGTCAGTAGGGAGTGATTAATATTAGATTACAGAAGCTTTGCTTTCAGGGGTGATTGAAGGATGGTTTCAACCTTGGGAGTCATGCCAGAGCATCTTGAAAGAAACACAGAGCCGATGAAGCCACATGGTCAGTCAGACGGGCTTTATCAGCCTGCATTTTATAGAATAAAATGCTCTGGGTTGATATCAAGGGCCTTTCTCCCTCCCTTCCTTCCTTCCTTCCTTCCTTCCTTCCTTCCTTCCTTCCTTCCTTCCTTCCTTCCTTCCTTCCTTCCTTCCTCTTTGTAATGGTCAGTCCCAAGAATCTTCCAGCAGAGGTCACACTTTCCCTTGAGATGATGCAAGGTATTTTTTATTTGAGAGAATAACTGAACCGATTCCCTTGGGCTGTAAATTTCCACAATATTTGGAGCGATTCCACAGTGACACAAGGCCATTGGAGAGGTGTGGGAGACAGACTCAGGGATCTAAAGCCGTAAATCAGCTATGCATCATACATCAATAGATAACATCCATACTGCCATGGCCAGATGCCCAATAGCCTTTCATGTGGCCATTTGTATGCATGCCCTCTCTAATGTGTTGGCTGAGCTGGTGATGGGGACTCCTGGACACTAGCTTTCCCCTGAGGGGGTCTAAGTACCACTGGGGTTTCTTTATCAAAACCTTACTTGTCAACAGTCTATAGGTGCTTCATAAACTGCTCAGAGCTTTTGCTGCAACATCTCAGCAGGACCTTTCAGAAGGGTCTGAACTTACCAATCGCTGTTCCTGTGCGTCCACTTTGCTGAGTTGTGAATCCATCATTCATGAGGTTAGAGAGGGCTTCTTGGAGGAGGTGTGAGAGCTGAGCAGGGCTTTAGGAGGTGTGTGGACTGGCAGAGGGAAAGAGGACAGACACTGTAACTCAGGAAGAGTCTGAGCAATTTGCTTGGGAAGTCACATAGGACATTTCTGGGTGAGAGTCTATTTGGCTTCCAGCTCTAAATACAGCATAAAGAGCTAAGATTTACTGAGTACTTCTTAAACCTGTTTCTCTGAGCTAAGCTCTTTCCATGCACCATCTCATTTTGGTTCTATGGTTGCGAAAATCAAGGATAAGTAGTCTGCCCATGATTGTGCAGCTTCTAAGCAGCGGGGCCCGTGCTCAGACCCAAGAGCATAATTGAAGGGAACAAGCCTTTTACCATTCCTCTGAGCTGCCTCTCATGATACCGCTCAGTGCACAGCAATCACTCAACTTCACTGTGGCTGGTAAGTACGGCTGGGGAACTGATATTTAATATGTTATATTAAAATATAACAATCTTAGTACATGGTCAACTCCCCATGACTACCTAGCTCCTTTCAACTCCTTTATACTCAATCCACACACACAGTTACCAATGGTAACAACTTAAAAATTCTCGTGAGTTTGACCTTAATGAGGCTATGTGTGTCTGGGACACTAGACTCTATGTATACAATTGAATGGGTATTTTTTTGAAAGATATTTTATTAAAATACAGCTAACATACAATATTATATTAATTTCAGGTGTACATCATAGTTATTCAACAGTACCCACATAGCACTATACAGTGTTATTACCACATTATTGATTATATTCCCTGTGCTAAAGAAGGGATCACTATGATAAGTCCAGCAACCATCTGACACTGTACCACGCTATTATAATATTATTGATCTTTTCCCCACTTTAAACAATTTTCAATTAGAGCTGACATTCAATATTACTTTATAGTAGTTTCAAGTGTATAGGATAGTGTTTAGACATTTATATAATGTATAGTGATCCGCCAACTAGTACCCACTTGGCACTAAACACAGTTATTACCATATTATTGATTATATTCCCTATATTTTACATGACTATTTTGTAACTACCGATTTGTATTTCTTAATCCCTTCGTCTTTTCCACCCTGCCCCCAACCCCACTCTTATCTATCACCCTGATAGATCCAGTATCTATCTGGCATTATACATAGCTATTACAATATTATTGTCTATATTCCTTGTACTGTAACCTACACCCCCTTGACTGCTGTGTGGAATCCAATTTGGACTTCTTAATCCCCTCCCTTTTTCACCCACCCCTAATCTCCCTCCCGTCTTAAAGAAGTCCCTCTAAGATTCCTTGTTAATGCTGGTTTGGTGGTGATGAACTCTAACTTTTTCTTGTCTGGGAAACTCTTTATTTGTCCTTCAATTCTAAATGACAGCCTTGCTGGGTAGAGTAATCTTGGTTGTATGTCGCTGCTTTTCATCACTTGGGATATTTCCTGCCACTCCCTTCTGGCCTGCAGAGTTTCTGTTGAGAAATCAGCTGACAGTCTTATGGGAGATCCCTGATAGGTAACTAACTGCTTTTCTCTTGCTGCTTTTAAGATCTTCTCTTTGTCTTTATTTAACTTTTGGCATTTTAATTATGATGTGTCTTGGTGTGAGCCTCTTTGTGTTCACCTTGTTTGGACTCTGTGCACTTCCTGGGCTTGTATGTCTATTTCCTTCACCAGGTTAGGGAAGGTTTCAGTCATTATTTCTTCAAATAGGTTTTCAATTCCTTGTTCTCTCTCCTCTCCTTCTGGTACCCCTATAATGCAAATGTTGGTATGCTAGATGTTGTCCCAGTGGCCTCTTAGACTCTCCTCAGTTTTTTGGATTCTTTTTTCTTTTTGCTGTTCAGATTGGGTATTTTCTGCTACCTTATTTTCTAAATCACTCATTCAATCCTCTGCTTCATCTAATCTACTGTTGATTCCCTGTAATGTATTTTTCATTTCTGTTATTGTATTCTTCATTTCTGACAGTTCTTTTTCAAGTTTTTCATCTCCATTTTCATGTTTCTTATCTCTTTGTTGAAGTTCTTTCTGAGATCATTGGGCATCCTTATAACCAGTGTTTGGAACTCTGCATCTGGTAGGTTGCTTGCCTCCATTTTGTTTAGTTCTTTTTCTGGAGCTTTGTTCTTTCATTTGGGACATGTTTCTTTGCTCCCCATTTTGGCTGCCTCCTTGTGTTTGTTTCTATGTATTAGGTAGGGCTGCTATGTCTTCTGGTCTTAGTAGAGTGGCCTTATGTGGTAGGTGTGCTGTGGGGCTCAGTGGTGCAGTCTTTCTGGTCATCTGAGCCACGCACTCCAGGTGCGTCCCTTGTGTGGGCTGTGTGTGCCTCCTCCTGTAGTTGAGCCTTGGTTGATATTTGCACATCAGTGGGAGGTATTGACCCTTGGGCTCATTGGTTGTGAGGACTGGCTATGACTACAGTGGAGGATTTGTTTTGCAGGAGCTGACCTTACAGAGCAGGATCTGCCTCAGCAGGGCTCTCGAGCCTGCCCAATTCACCCCTTGGGTATGTCATCCTTGGAGATGGCTGGGTGATGCTGCAGCTCATTTCAAAGCTGGCCATTGGGGTGCCAGTCCCAGGGCCACCTGGGAGGGGACTCACTGCAGGTCAAGTTCATTCGCAGCCCGTGCCTCACCAGGGGCCACCTGGAAGGAGGAACAAAGAAATCTGCAGATGTCTACTGCCTCGTGCCATGCTTGGAAGTGCCCTGAGAGGCCAAGCTGTGAACCAAGGCCGGCTGCCGCTAGTGCCAAGCTTAGAGCTGCTCAGCCAGAGGTACGGGACACGCTTAAGCTAGATGCTGCTTCTCTGGGTTCCACAAATCTTTGAGAGACGCTAGGAAAATCTGCAGCTTGAGCTAAGGCAGGCAGTTTGTACAAAAAAACCATTAGAATTGGCTTGGATGTGTCTGAAAGTTGGGCGGGGCGGGGTCTCGAACTGCCAGGGTGTAGCTAACTTGCTCTGCCTGCATCCACTTGCTAGGAAGAGAGAGGGCTCAACAAAGAAACAGTGGCTTCCACCAGCTCCCCCGTCCAGCCCCAGTCTCAAGCAAGGCAAACACCCCGGTTCCCCACCACATGTCCCTGCTACCCTTCCAGCTGCTGCCCCAGCACTGGAACTCAAAGCAAGTGATTCTGTTGGTGGGTAAGTTCACACTGGGTCCCTTTAAGAGGAGTGCCTGGGAGTGTAGCTGCATTCAGTCTCACTCAGTCACAATCTCCGCTGGCTTTCAAAACCAGAGATGATAGGGACTTCTCTCCCCAACACTGGAACCCTGGGCTGGGGTGCGGCTGAAACCTCTTGCCCCTCTGGGGGATGGGTGGGACCCCCACAGCTGAAATATCCCTCCCAATCTTGAATGGTCACACACGGGTGTGGGACCAGCCTGTTCCGCTTCTCTCCCCCTCCTACCAGTCGCGATGTGGCTTCTCCTGTGTGTACTTAATTGTAGGGCTTCAGTTCAGTAAGATTTTAGGTGTTTCTCAATGATGGTTGTTTTGTAGTTTCGCTGTAATTTTGATGTGGTCCTGAGAGAAGGTAAGCACAGCGTTTACCTACTACACCATCTTGGCTGGAACGCCCTTGAATGGGTATTTTTAATGTAGGTTTTCTATGCCTTGTACATTTTTTATGGCCCAGTTCACTCTCTGGCTTGGAGAAAGGAGCATTGATATGTAGAGTTGATGAAGAGCCTATGTGACTAGGAGTGTCTGGAAAATTGGGGTCTTGGCCAGTCAGAGGGAGGTTACACTGATGTGAGGACACCAACACTGCATAAAGCTTCAGCCCACAGTAGACATTCAATGTTTGCTGAACAAATAAACAAACAAAAATTACACTTTAAACCCACCTCTGAGAATAGTTAATACATACCCTACATTATAGATCCTACTTATACAGATGCCATACTAAATACAGTAATTCAGAGCGAAGTCTGAAATATTGATTATAAGGAATGCCTGGAATATCAGATAACCTAAATATAGAGACTCCCCACAATCCCCGTTGTGTGGAGAACGTCTGATTCAAAGTGCTCTCAGCCTTCGGAGTCATTCATTCAAATCCCGTGAAGTTGACAGAGGCGGTCTTCCACAGCAGTCGAGGACCACTTTCATTTGGAGCAGACTGAGGAAGCTGTCTTCTGTGTGTTTATCTACTTGGGGCACCAGATCACTTTTTAGAGAAGAGGTGTTTGCCCTGGAGTTCTGAACCAATTTTGTGAATTCTCACTAAAAACTCACAGCAGCCACAGCCTGGCTGTTCCCTTCCCGTGGTGTGGACTGTCTCCAGACATGACCGCTTGTCATCTCCTCTAGTGCCACCCACTCCGTGGTGATCAGCACAACTCACAGTTTTGTTGCTGTTGTTAAATCATAATTTGCTGATTTCCTGTCTCCCTGTTCCCCGTTTCCTATGGAATGAAAGCCTAAGGAATGTTGAGGCTGGGTTATTTTCAACAGACAGCCTGGCCCTGCTGAATCGCCACTGCCCTAGTGCTCAGATCCCAGGCGCTGGGGCCCTAAGACATTTGAGAACTGAGGCCTCAGCTTAAACATATATTTTATGTCATGCCGTTAGTGAGAGGCCACGGCCGCGTCTTTCAGAGAATTTTGGTCTCTGGCAGCTGGGTGCATGTCATGGAAAAAATGTGAAAGGAATTACGCTGCGAGCCCACAGAGTCATTACATGGATCACGGAAGAAGCAAGACCTTCACTTTTATCTACTGTCTTATCCTTCTCTTATCTGTGCAAACCTGGGATTAAAGTGCAGGCAGGTAGAACTGGCTTCAGGAAGGATGAAGCCACAGGCAACAGAGGTCTGGGTGTGCTCTTAGTGTTTGAATCAACTTGATCCATCTCCTCTTCTGGAAATTGACCAAAGCAGAAAAGGACTCATTTTTCAATTACTTGTACTCATTCAATCACACACTCACTTACTAACTTACTGTACACCTTTAAAAAAAAACTCCTTTGTACGGACTATCCAGACTTTTCCAGGCTGTTTAGGAAATAATTGCTATATAGTGCCATTGGCTCCATTATTTAATCACTGAAGCTTTTTCTCAGTAATAGATACCATTGGTGTGAAAAGTATTTTTTCCTCATCATTTGCTCCTGAGGTAATAGAGGTTTTTCAAAGCAGAGGGGCATTCATTCATTCAACAAATATCTATTAATAACCTACTGTGTGCCAGGAGCGAGCTTAGGTGCAGACAACAAACCCTTGCCACCCTCAGTCCTGTATTGTGATGTAAGCAGACAAATATATATGAGAAAAAGACAGTGTGTTGTGTAGTGGCAAGTGTTTTGGTGAAAACTAAGCAGAGTTGGGGGTCAGGAGAGCTGGGAGCCTCCTTGAGAAGGTGACGTGTGAGTTGCAATGACAGATGTCTCCATCATCATGTCTAGGCTTCTCTTGAAACCTTGGGACCCTGGGGAACTTGAATTTTGGATCGGACCAGATGCTGGTCTGGGTGTAAAATCAATAAAAGGACGGAGCTGAAAGTGGCCTTGCAAACCCTGCTGTCCAGCCCCATTCATTCTACTTGTAGACAGACCAACCTCTGAGATGTTAACCACCCTGCTCGTGTTCTCCACGCAGCCATGGGACTGGGCCTCTGTGCCTGCCACATGGACACTTGTGTCTAATGACCTCTTTCTGAGAATTCACAGAGTCAACCTGTTGTCCCTCCATAGCTATGAAGGTCGCTTATGAGCAACTTTTAATCATTGTCATGATCCAAAATTCAAAAAGGCTTGATCTGGAACTGTGTCCATTGTCCCAGACCCGGAAGTGGCTGGAAGCTTGCATTGAAACATCAGGTCACCTTCCCCGTGGAGGTGAATTCCAGGGGTTGTTGGGCAACCTGGTGTACCTTTCAGGAAGGTATAGTGCATTCCCCCTTGTGCGCTTGTGATAGAAACTCCTACTGGCTTTGGTCTTCAAGTGGAAGGTGGATTATATATAGAAGGTCCCACACACTCCTGCTGTCTCTACAAACCAGCACAAGTGTCAGTGGCCAACATGTGCTGTGACTCCAAAAGTTCTGGCTTTTCTCTTCATAGGTTTATAATGTACATCAAGTATTAATGCGTTCTTTCCATCTGCTCTGAGAAGAGCAGATGCAGAATCTGACATGTATAAGTAATTGGGATTTCAGCTAGAAACATGTCCTACAGAGTGGTGAGTTACCACCATTATATCAGGCAAGCCCACGGAGCCCGGGCTGGGATGCGGAAGTGGGTGGTCATGATGTCTCTGAGCAAACTGAGAGCAATGGACTTTCATCCAACCATCCAGAGAGCTCAGGGGTCAAAAGAAGGCACCCCTTCCTTGAACAATGAGCTCCTAAGATAATGCTATTAACTGGAATATTCTACTTAAAATATCACATTATTTCAACTGCTTGTTAATTCGCACACATTTTGTACAGCGCCAGCGAGGGTGCAGAGGCATGAGACGTAACAGAGCCCTTGTCTTCTGTGGAGCTTGCAGCTCACCGGGGGGAGTCCGACCTGTGAATGTAGTTGCAGTTCAGGCTGGTGAGTGTTATCATTGTGGTAACACACAAACTCCTGTGGGGTACAGAGGACAGGGATATGCTGCTGGGACTTGGGATCAGGGAAGGCTTTCTGGAGGAGGGGAAATTCAAGCAGGGACTTGAGGGAATGGGTGGGAGTTCATCAGTGGAGAAGGCGAGAAAGGGCACTCCAGGCCGGGGTGCACCAAGCATGAAAGCCTGCAGTTCCAGAACAGCAGGCGTGGGGTCCAGGAACTGCACGCTGGTCCACGTGGCGGGATGGGAAGTGCTGGTGGGGAAATGGAGAGTGACAAGCCCGCAAGCTGCCTTCTGGGAAGAGTCTGCGGGCCCTGCTGTTCTTTGGGGAGGTGGAGTGTTTACCTGCACGAATCCCCATTCTCCGCAGTGAAGACCGCCTCAACCAGCAGGTCAGCCAGAATCATGAACCTAGAACTCTGCACTGGGCTCATACAGACGGCCAGATAGGCCCAGTCCTTCCCAGGGTCATGCTCTCTTATGTCCCCGCATCAGAGGAGCAGCTTTGGAGCTGCTCTGGAATTGGGTGACTTTTAGCTCTCTTTTCTGAAGACCATCTTTGCACACCGGCTCTTCCACACATCAGCCAGACAGCGTGCTTGTTGCTAATTGCTGCGACTGTGATCAGCGGGAAAAGCCTGCTTAGCCTCTTACCCCAGTCTCCACAGCGTCGTCAGACGTGTTGTTGGCGGACAGAGCCGGCAGCTGTCTTGGCTTTGCTGACCCGGGGACAACACCGGGTCACTGCAGTAATTTCACCCGAGTGCAAAAGGGCAGCTGTGGGTGGTTTTCATCTTTCTCTGTGAAATAATAGAGCTGTTTGAATTTATCTTGGGACAGGAGCAGACGGTGTGCGAAGCTGCGGTAAATGTGACAGACAGATCTCAACATGGAATTCTTCATGTTCTCCTGGCTGCTGACTGGTCTGGGGACAGGCCGGTCTGGAAAAGGCATTTTCTTTTTCCCTCTGCTCTGCCTTCGTCCTTCCTTCATGACGGCGCCTTCGTGTGATGAGGCAGTCAACTAGATGAGGCCACAGCGGAGCAGCGCCCGCGTGCTAATTCCTTCTTAGGGAAACCAAAGGCACACTGAGAATCCCTTAGAGACACCTAACTGCAAGGAACAGACCCTACTTTAAAGAAATGCTTATTCACACTATTCCTAGAGCAGAAATTTCATGGCTGTAGTTAACAAAACAAGGACCTTATTGAAAACTTGGGTTCCATTAAAAAGTACATAGATAGGGTGAACGGTTAGCTCAGTTGGTTAGAGTGTGGTGCTGATGACACCAAGATTGCCGATTCGACCTCTGCATGGGCCTCTGTGAGCTGCTCCCTCCTTAAAAGAGTCAACTACGCCATTGTAGCATGAAAGCAATGTGTAACCAATGACCATGTTCCCCAATAAAATTTAAAAAAAAAGTACATATAGGATGGCCAATCCTACAGACACTGGGTGAGAACCCGAAGGCTGCTCAGCAGGAAGACCCTGTGGATGAGGCAAGTGGCATTAACATGCAGATGGGGACCAAGTGGCAGCACTAGCAGAGGTGTCCCCAGTTAGTCAATTAACCCAGAAGATGTACCGGGGGCAGAATATGGCGTTGTTGCTTAGGGTTACAAGAGCAAGACAGCATCCGTACCCAGCAGGAGAGTAAGCCTCTCTAGAGGAACATTTTCGCCAAGCTCAGATAATATACACTGTGTAAATAATGCAGTGCAGGGTGAGGACACAGCGGGCAGTGTCCAGAGGGGGCTCTGACCGTGGGCCTGCCAGCTCCCCCAGACAGGATGGTTCAGGAGACCCAGAATTCTGCAGTTGCCGGGAGACAAGTAGAGGTTGGAGGTAGAAAAGGTGCAAAGGAAGGGACTGAGGCTCCAAGGCCCTGCTCAGGTGTTGGCAGATGGAAAGGTGAGTCTGGCCACGGGGGGTCCACGTGGCCAATGACAAGCAGAAGGCACCACAGAGAGAGATGGCAGAAGCCTGCTGGGAGTTCTGCATGGAGCCGCTGCAGGCCGCACAGGACCAGGGCTCCGACGGGATGTTCGCTTTTACATGTTCTTCCCGTCTGCTGGAATCTATAATAATAAATTTCTAGCTCCCTCTTTTCTCAGAAAAGCCTCAGGGCAGCAACCATTATGATTTCCATCTCATTAACTGTGGCTCTTTCCTGCACCTCCCAGCCACAGTCCCCTTCTGGGTTTGGTCCCCCAAATCTCTGGGAAGGAATGCCATGGGGTTTCTAGAATGAAAAAACCATCTTTTTGACTTTCTGACTAAGCTGGTGGGCTGAGCACGACCTCTGGAAGCTGAAGTCCTAACTATGCCCACCCGAGGTGACCTTGGGAGGCACCCTCCGTGTTTTTATTCACTGTATTGACAGTCAACAGTGAGGAGAGTTGTCCCAGCTGTTTAGCATGTCAGCGGAGGCAGGTGTCTTGGTGTTATTCTGACCAATGTGAAACTACTATTTACTGTAAATCACCCGGGTTGCTTCATATCTTCTGAACATATTCGAGAAGGAAGTCGGGTTCTCTGTTTGATTATGGGAATCATGTCCCAGGAAAGTGACGGTGCAGCAAGTTCTTCTTGTCTTGGCTTAGGGTTGGGTGAAAGGAAGTCTATAGAAACTTCAGCTCCAGTGTCACTAAAGGGAATGTCAGCTGGTACACAGCTTAACACTTGAGCTTCCAGAGAAACACTCTGATGAAGTGAAACCATATTGACCCGCCTCTTTGTCATATCAGAGTTCTCCACACTGAGGGGGTGGGTGGGTTTAGGAATTCTCTTTTGTTTTTTACTGGAAATGAGACAGCATATTGGTGTTTACCCGGCTGCAGGCTGTGTCAGAAGCCCAACTGCTGTTACCGTGGCAACCAGATGCTCTCATACCTCTCGGCAACACCTCCTTGGCTTTGTTTGAACCATTTCCCAAAATGTCTGGGGGTTATTATCCAGGGGGCATTTCAATCTGACTTTGCACTTATAGCATAATGGCCAAAGGACTCACGTAGAGTATGAATCTGAGATTCAGGAATGCTTAGACTTGGGGATTTTGCCAAAAAACAAAACAAAGCAAAACAAAAAAACAGTGGTCAGTCAAAAGCCCATTTGAAGGCTAGCTTAGCAGGTCAGGACCTTCTTCACTGAAGAGGCATGAATTGGGGCCAAGAAAACAAGGAGCCATTTGTCGTATATCTTAGAGGAAGTCAACCTTGAGAAGAAGCCGAGCCCCAACACAAGATCTCGGAGCCTCTGCCAAGGAGGCAAAAGCCCCAGAGGAGCAGAAGGGGCTGCTAGAAGGAGAAAGAAGCAGCTTTTAGAGAAACGGATGCGTAGATGTCGTCTTGAGTGATGGTTCAACTCTTCACAAGAGGCTGTGGTCTTTAGCACGACACGGCCTAGGCTCACGACAGGTTCTGCTAAGTATTAGTTCTGTGGCTTTGAGGAGGTTAGTTGACTTCTCTGATTCTCAGGTTCCTTAATGGAAAAGTGTGCTTTATGGTTTTGGCTCCTACAGGCTTCCTGGGGCATCAAATACTGCAGTGTGTGTATGCACTGATCATTGTGCCTGACACATCATACGTGCTTGACCTCCGCGGCTTTCTCATTTAGTTTATGGGGCTTTGCCAGGTGACTGGACACTCAGATGAACATGTTTCAACTTCTGTTGTACCGTCAAAGCCTAATTGGTGGGGGGAGGGGCAAACAGGTATTCATCTAATGGCAATGCAGTGTGATCAGTCTGAAAGCAGAGGAACAGGCAAGATGGCTAACCCTAGCAGAAGAGTCGGATGAGCTTCCACAGGAGGTGGCCCCAGAACCATGCCTTACAAGAAGCACTGGAGTTTACCAGATGGAGATATTGCTGGAAGGGCATTTCTGACCAGAATGGCACCCGTGCAGAGGGGGACTTCTTGGCGCGTGAAGGAGCTTCAAGTGATGGGATGAGGCTCCTGCCATTGGACAGTCACCCAAAGCCCTTCAGCACCGATGCCTCTTGGACAGTTCCCTGATCCCTGTGGTTGGGGGGGGGCGGGGGTATGGAGAGGCGCAGACTGCCTTAAAATTATGAGTTCAGCTTGTCAGGAAACCCCAACGTATGTTAACCACTTGCTTATCTTTTAAAATAATAGTTTGATTGAGATATAATTCACATACCATACAATTCACCCATTTAAATTATGCAGTTCAGTGGATTGTATAATAGTATATTCACAGAGTTGTGTAACCATCACCACAATCAATGTTAGGACATTTTCATCCTCTCATAAGGAGCCTCCAACCCCACCCCCCCAAAAAAATAAGGAGCCTCCTGTACCTATTAGCAGTTACTCCCCAATTTCTTTCAACTCCCAGCCCAAGGCAACCACTAATCTACTTTCCTTCTCTATGGGTTTGCTTATTCTGAACATTTCCTATAAATGGAAACTTATAATATGTGGTCTTTTTATGACTGGCTTTTTTAGTTAGCATCATGTTTTCAAGGTCCAGCTCTGTTGTGTCGTGTATCAGTGCTTTATTCCTTTTTATGGCCTAATAATATTTCACTGTAGGATGAGCCACGTTTATTTACCCATTAGCCAGTTGATGGATATTAGGTTGTTTCCGTCTTTTGATGCTCATGAATAATGCTGCTATAAGAATTCATGTACAATTTTTTTGTGTGGATATGCACCTGGGATAGAACTGCTGGACTTTATGGTAACTCTATGTTTAACTATTACTTGAAAAACTGTCAGACTGTTTTGCAAATTGGATGCTACGTCTTACATTCCCGTTATCAGTGTACAAGGTTTCCATTTTCTCCCCATGCTTGCTAATACTTGTTATTATCCATCCTTGGTTTTTTTTAAAGATTTTTTTTATTGGGGAATTGGAGGATGGGAACAGCACTGGGGAATTGGGGGAAGGGGAACAGACAAGTTGCTGTCCTTTTTGTTCTTCAGTCTAGTTGTGGGACGTTGCTTCACTGGCCCAAGTTGGCACCATCATTGCACTCTTCCAGGGCGAGGCAGATCAGTCGCCAGCTTCTGGANGCAGGCAATGGGGGAATTCGGGGAGAGAGGGTGGGGCTTGGACTTCTCCACGGACCTCAAGGTGTGCCAGCCCCTCCTAGGTAAATTAGAGGCCAGACAGAATGTCCTTAGAACATCGTTGCTTGGGGAGGTGGCAGAGGGGCCTCCGGACTAGCCTGGGCTGCTCCTATCCTTCCCATGCCCCTTGGGGCCTTCCAGAGGTGAACCGAGCCCCCACTTTCCCCTACTGACTTAGAGATGGAAAGTGAGGTTCTGCTAACACAGACAAAGGGGGTGTCCAGGACCTTCTCTGGTGCCCAATTGCTCTTAGCATGAACACAACACAGCTTGACACTACCCACTCGTGCCCTTGTCCTATAATTACTGAATGTCCACCCACGTGTCCCCTACCTGGGTCTTGGGAATTAGAACAGTTATCAGCCGGCTTTGTCCACAGGGTGCTGACAATCCAGTTAGGCAGACAGGTAAGCAATGTGGTCAAAACACAAGAAAGAATAAAATAAGATTAATAGTTAGCATGAGGAAGAAAGTGCTATGGGAAGAGACGGGATGACAGGCTGACGGAAAGGCGGCGTTCCAAAGGCCGTGGTTCCTGAANTCGCCAGCGACTCAGGGCAGCCCAGCTCCAGGTTGAGCTGTTGTTCAGCATCTTAGCTGTAGAGGGCAGTGTCCCTGGCCCTCATATGTGGGATCCGAACCGGGGCCCTCTGGCGTCCCAAACCAGCTCTTAACCAACGCGCCACTCGGCCGGCGCTCCATCCTTGTTTTTTAATGTTCTCTACCCTGGCAGGTGTTAAGTGGTATCACATTGTGGTTTTCCTTTACATTTCCCTGAGAGCTAATGATGTTGACTATCTTTTCATGTATTTATTGGCCATTTGTATATCTTATCTTGAGAAATGTCTATTCAGATCCTTTTGCCTGTTTTTCATTAGGTTGCCATTTTATTATTGAGTCACAAGTGTTCTTTATATAACCTGGATACAAGTTCTTTATCAGATATAGAGTTTGCAAATTTGTCTCCCATCCTGTGGGTCATGTTTTCACCCTTTAATGGCGTCTTTTGAAGCACAAGTCTTTAATCTCAATGATGCCCGATTTACCTATTTGTTCTTTTGTTGCTTGCTCATGTTTTTGAAACCCAGTTATAAGTGGCTTTGAAATTTTGGGTAGCGTTCAGCCCTATACGTACTTGTCCTGATGTGTATAGATAAGAACTGACCATAATGGCTAGGAAAGAAAAACGTGTTCAAAGAATGATAGCTGTAACAATGGAAACAATAATAATAATTAATACATCACAAAAATTATTGTTTTACAATGTTAAGCAAATTACTTAACCTTTAGGACTATTGTTTTCTTACCTAGAAATGGATAAAGAAAGAAAAGAAACTTCTGGTTAAATGCCAGGCACTGTGCTAGGTATTTAAATAGGTAAGTGAATCCTGAGGGTCAGAGAGGTTTAGTAATATACACAAAGTCACACAGCAAATTGTGACTGGAATGGATTTGAACCCAGAAAGGACTGGGTCCAATATCTGTACTTTTTGCAAGATCCATATACTACATCATCATAATCATAACAATGCCTTGAGGACAATTTTGTTAGAATCCTATATACAAACAACTCTTACAGAGTGTCAGATGGTTTGATGGAAACTCAGATTTAAAAACTCAAAGATATTCCCTGAAAATGTAAAGTTCTAGGGTTTTCCTTTTGTTCTTGAAAGCTGAGACTTGACTGGAAGCCACTTTATTAATGACATAAAATTAACTTGTAATTTAAATTCCAGAAAAGAGTTGTTGGTTTTTTTTGCCAGGACAATGCAACAATCCTTCCTCAGCACCTTGGGTTCCAGCCACGCTGTTTTGTCACTGCCAGTGTGCCCACCCATCCTTCCCCAAGACAGACGTGAGTCACAGTGTGGGCTTCGGGGAATGCCAGGACAGGTGCTCACTGCCCCTGGCATTTCTGTATCCGGAGGGCAGCGGTGCGCTGGGCTGGGCTGGCTCAGGGGGACCCAGGTAGAACGGTGTCCTGGTGGTGGTGGGGGGGCGGGTGGAGAGCATTCTGCTTGATGTGCCTCTCCCTCCTGCCCTGTCTACCTGGCGCCTGGAGGCATGAGGGAACAGTAGGGCTTTGCTCTCCACGTTTAGTTTCCCACTGAGTTCATAACCTTCTGCATTTCCGGGGAAGCTGCCAGCTCCTCCAGTGGAACGCCGCCTCTCAGCAATTTCAAGTGTAAGTGTGGCCTTTGGGCAAAGGCCCCAAGAAGAACAATTTCCCAAGATTGCCTATTTTTTTTTTCTTTTCTTTCCGAGAAACACCACCAGTTTCTCTGCAAAATCAACTTTAGGTAAAATAAATCAAAACAAAAATAACAACAAAAATCCAAAGACTGTTGCTTTAGACCAACAAGCACCTGTCCCAAACCCCCGGCTTCCAAAGGCCGCATCCAGGATGTGGCTGGAGGACACGGCACCCCCGTGACAGGATCCCCCAGCCTTGGGCCTGGGGGTGCAGGATGTGATCTCCTGTGCTTGTAGAAGGAGCTTCTTACCCAGAGCCTCCTCCACTGGTGGGGGTGGGGGTGGGCACAGCCGCTGTGTAGCATCCTGAACACAGTCCCCAGTGGGAAGGCTCTGCTCTGCTGCTGGAAGAAGAGATTCCTCCGTCCCTGTAGGGGGCCCACTCCCTCCTGACTCCAACCATTTCTTTACAGCTCTGCATTTAAAGGTGACCCATCTGGGGCCAAAATTCAGAGATGCTTCCTAAATCATTGATAATTTATTTTATCAACCAGGTGACATCCTTCACAGAGGAAGGAAATTTACTGATAATATTGTCTAGTTGCCTTAGTTTTATAATAAGACCCAGAGAAGTCAACTTTGGTTCCAGCCACACAGCTAGTGGATGGCAGACTCAGAACTAGATGCTCAGTCTTCTGCCCAGGGCTTGCTTAACCAAGACGGACCGTCTCCATAATATATTTTAAACAGTGGCCGGGTTGGGGGCTTGGGAAGTGGAGAAACATGGTTTTGACCAAGAGGAGCAACACTCAAAATGGTGAAAAGGCCAACACCAGATGGGAGAAGACGCTTTTAGACCAACTGGTCTTCCGGCATCTTCTTCTCTTCCAGACCCAGAGGTTAAGCATCTGCAGCTCCCGTTGTGATGAAAGGGAAATGTTCGCAAGGACGACTTAGCTTGTGTGGGAGCGATGCGTGGCTTAGCTGACCTCGTCCTCACCACACGTGGGTCCCCACCCTCCGCCCCGGCTTGAGTCACAAGATCACTAAAACGATAAAAGCCTCTTCCCAGATGGTATTTGTGAATTTTAAGTCATAAAAGGAGCGTGTGGGTTTGAGGTCTTAAAGGAACGGGTGCAGTGTCATTGCTGCAGCTATTTTTATTCTATCTGGACTCATGAGTTGTTTGTGTCCCATTTTTCTTGTGTTCTGACATTGTCTCAAGCAAGGGTATAGATGATGTGTGTTCTTTCACCTTCTGTCACCTTTTCATATTGTGTATTTGGCATGAAGTTTTAAGGAAGAGCAAATGCCCACCACTGAGTATTGAAATACTCTCAGGAAGAAGGATGCCCAATATCTGTGACTGACAGAGACACTGGAGAACTTTCTCCATGACAGCAAGGGCCTGCTCCTCTTAGTTCCCCAGGTGCCCTATAAAAGGCTGAGCCAGAGAGGAAAACCAATAAATGGCTGAGAAAAATGAAATCTGGGTTCCTTCAAAGACAAGCGTAGTCCCCACTCTTGGCATAAGTGCCAAGGGCATCAAGTTTCAGTTGCAAAGTATCAGTAAATAACATTTGCTTTGTAGGTAAATACTAGGCTAGGCGGCTAGGAGCAATGGCTAGTTTGCTCTGGTTGTATGCAAATTGCTGGTCACAGTGCAAGCCAGGGCTCGGAATGGTCAAACCTGCCCATCATCACTGGGCGGAAGTAACCTCTGTGCGTGTGTGTGTGCGTGTGTGCGTATGTGTGTGTGTGTAGTCGGCAGGGGGAGTAGAATTCAGAAGTTATTGTTTTCCTGGGAGATGAGAAGGACCTTCCTCCCTTCCCCCTTTCTACGTCTCTCCTTCCTTCCTTCCCATGTTCCTTCATCGAACAGTACGCAATATCTCTCCAGGCCAAGCATACAACAGTGACTTCACCATCTTCTCTTTGCCAACACAAGTTGGGATCCAAGCCTCAGTGACATGACAGCAGCACTTACCTATCACTGCTTGTCCCTGACTCTCTGGACACCAAGCATCGTGCTGCATATGCTAGACACGCAACAAACATTTGAGGAAGAAATGACTAAACGGCTTTGAATGAATCATCATTTTCTTGATGAACCAATGGAAGTTGGAATTGGCATTTTTTTCTTTGACCCAGCATCACAGAGTGAATTAAGCAGATGTTATATATAAGGTAACAATATCACTAAGAATGTGTGTGGGGATAAACAGAAATATGCTATTTTAGGTTCCTTATATTTTCCTTGAAGTAAATCAACATTAAGTTTGAGTAGTTTGATGTAAGTTTAAGATGTGTATTGTAATCCTTGGAGCAACAGTAAAAAATAATGTAAAGATATAACTACAAAGCCACTAGATGAATTAAAATGGAATATTAAAGTATCTGATTCACACACACACACACACACGGAAGGGAATGAAGAAGAGGTGAAACTAAACATAAAAAACAAATAAATGATAATCTTAAACAAAACATTATCAATAATAAATTAAAGGCAAATGGATTGAACACTTATCAAAAGATAGCATAAAAATTCAAGAACCAACTGTTTAAATACACAAACAGAAAGTTAAATGTTGGATAAAGATATTCTATGAAAACTTTTAACAGAAGTGGCTACATTCATATCACACCAAAGAGACTTAAAGACAAGGAATATTACTACAAAGAGGAACATTTAGTACACAGAAACACCATCACCTTACTTTTGTGCCATATAAAAGCTTTTGTGTGTGTGTAAAATCAAGTTTATCAGTCTTTCCCCTTATTGTTTCTGAGTTGGAGTTTTACCCACTCAATCTGTGTCGACCTGTACAGGCAAATTCATGCATGTGTTCTAGCACTTGTAAGGATTCACTTTTTTTTTTCCTTCGCATTTACATTTCTGATCCCAAGCATTTAAAAAAATAGAATAAGCATTAAAAATTTTTGTCTCAAAGTAGATGAAAGTTCTTGATTCAGTGTAACTGAATCAAACTGACACTTGATAGTTAAGAATGATTGATTGTATTTTCACTTGCCTACCCTTATGCATTTAATTGGTAAATAATCAGCATGAAATTTTTTGATATGACAGCAAAACTCTCCGAGTGTGTTCTGTTTTCACGATCAAAGGGGCGGGAAATTTTACAAACATGCAGTAGCTTAGGCTCCTTACAGCTCTCTTGTTCAGTTACTTTAAAGTCAGCAGGGAGCTGCTGGGGCATGGATTGGGGATGGATCATGTTTGGAAGACAGAACTGTGATTTTGGTTTCCCAGCAGGATTGTGG
>NW_017731435.1:3921069-3925581 GCF_001890085.2 Hipposideros armiger
GAAGGCTGGGGACAGTCATTAACCAAGCCCAGGCTCGAATGACAGGGCCTGTTGGGTGATAATGGCTCACATTCATTACGGAGCGATGGTAATGATTCAAGTGAAACTAATGACAAATTTTTCTCTCCTTCAAACAAGGAGCTCTGTGCCAAACTGGTTTTTGATGGTGCTTGAAGGATAGCAAGAGGTCATTAAAAACTTCTCCCAATTTTGTACTCTTGTTTTATAAAACTTTAAGAACCAGTTAGAGTTACAATGAATTAAAACATGTACCCTTCTAGATCTCAAGGTGGTTATGCATTTGTTGATGAAATGTGCATAGGAGTCAGCTGAATTTCCTTTGATTACGCTCCCCCCAAGTGTATTCTCTCCAGAATTGTGGGCTCATCACATAATGCTGAACTGGGGCATAGAGAACGGTAAACTCAGTGTGACTTCCCATTTTACACTCACAGTCAGGGCAGAGGAAGAGGAGGGCCATTTACTACCTTCCTGGGAAGACAAAGGCCCTAAACAGAGGCAAATGTTATGGCTGATTAGTACAATCAGATGAAATGGGACCTTCTTGTAATTTCTTGTCATTTCACCCCATAACCCCTATGGGTGGTAGCCCTGGGCTCTCACAGGAAACTCTGTTTTCATTTCCATGGTTAAAATGAGCTACTCTTATCTGTAAACTATACAGCGAGGTCAAAACAGTGAGCCCATGACCTAGCCTTCAGCTGGGGAGAGAAACAAAAGAGAGATACCCTGAATCAAGCTTTCTGGAGACATTCCTGATGGTGTAAACTTAGGTTGCAAGGAAGAAAGAAGCAAACTTCAACCTAAGCCTCGCAACCTCCCTCCTGCTCCTGCCAGTTGTGTCCTGTCAGCAGACAGGGCATCACCATCTCTCTGCCTGGTGGTCTGGGTACACGTGACCGCCGTTTGGATGAGCAAAATGACCAGGAAGACTGGTTTACAGCCAATATGGCTGAATAGAGCTATCCTAAGTATGTCATATAAATTCAGTTAAAAAGAGGTTTGGATAGCTATAGATGTCTTATTTCTACTGTTTATCAACTTATTTGTAAGTAAAAACTGAGGATATTCTTCAGAGGAATGACATCAGGAGAAATATTTTTTGAAAATATTTTCATTTTTATTGCATTTCATCCCTTTTCATTTCAAGAGAACAATAAAATTTGATGACACATGTAATCTGATCAGATTTTTCACTGTGAACTTGTAGAAACTCTAAGTTCAATATTAAGATTATTTTCAGTAAAATATCTGAAGCCAGTCGGGTGAATTTAGGAAAGGAATTTTGCCTATCACCTGCATAAGCTGTGTCGCCCCATCCGCTCTGAATCACTTTCTCTGCTACTCGATGCTTAAAGTTGGCCAAAGCCACCTACGGCCCGAGTGGTGAGATATATCACTTGCAAAAAGAAACAGAGTGGGATTTATCTAGGGGCTGACTGTGGGCTCATCATTCATCTAAAGTCTGAGTGTCAGGGGTATGGGCAGAATAAACACACCTGTGAAAATTGCCTAGACCCAGCTGAAATGGGAGTAAGATAAAAGTATTAATGACGATGGTTGGCGACCCTTTTTTCCTGAAAGGCTTTCCTGTTGCTGGTAACAGTCTTCCTCTGTGGAAGCACCTATGTAGTTAATCTGGAATCTTCTCCCACTGAGCAAGCCATTTTGACTTGATTTCCAGTTCTTCTCGCTATTAAGAGTGTGACTAAAGCTACCTCACATGTCACGGCTGAACTCCCCTACTTACCTGATGGAACCTTCATCACAGGGGTCACACTCACCCCTATTTAACTGGTTGGGGTTTCAAGACTGTCTCGTCTTCGCTCACCTAGGTTTTCTGCTACCCAAAGTGCCTTCCGCTCAGCTCACATCGCAAATCTCTTCTCAACCTTCCAGGGCTCAGGAGCAGGAGCTACCTCACAGCGCAGTCTTTCTTGGGCCACGTGCTGCCACAAACGTGGATGTAGCCGTCTCCCTCTCCTTGATGTATTGACTCCCTTTCCCAACTCTCCTGCAGCTGCTTCTGTAGGGTCCCAAGTAGTGCTAAGCGCTCAGTGTTTGCCGAGAAGTCATCCATAGACCAGTCCATAATTTTGATAAACTTTATTTGAGTAAATTCCTAAATTAGTAAAAAAGTAATTAATGTGCCTGATTTCCCCCCTACCCTGTATTATTTTAAAAGTAACGTGACTCCAGCTTAATTAACCAGAAACTGCTGTCTGTCGTTTTATGAGGTGCAGCTGACTCGATTTTCAAACACATTGATGAGAGTTTGTTTACCCCGCTCTTCTCTTCCTGGGTGACTACGTGGGGCTTCTTCGTGTCGGGTCTTAGACATTTAAGTCAGGCCATTTACTCAAGAAACGGAAGCATGCCAAGTGAGACAAGCAAACGTTTAACGATGCACAGGATTCTGCTGATGTTTCCTACGTTGTATTATTGGTTATACAACATGCAACCACCCACTTAGTGTGTTTCTAATGAGGCTGTGATGAGAGTGGCCAGTGGGCGTGGGCAAACCTAGGAACCGGGCAGGGGACCTCCCGGCCAGGGTAAAGATGGAAGTCCCTGAGAAGGGCAGATCCTTCCATTGTGTAATAGCAAGCATCATTCCTAGGCAATAAAATCCCATGTTTAATCAGACATTAAAACAGAGACTAATAGTTTTTGTTTTCTGTGTACTGCCAGCTTAGCTTGTCAGACAGCANCAGAGGTTGTTTGTGGGCTATGACAGGTACTTTCTGTGTCATGGCAAATTGGCTTTGTGGTTGAGGGAGGACTCAAGCCACACTCCTTGGGTTCAAATCCCAGCTCCCCACTTAGTGGCTGTGTTGTTTTGGGCAAGTGGCTCAGCCCTCTCTGTGCCTCAGTTTCCTTGTCTGTGAAGTAAAGAGAACAGAAAGTCCTACTTCGTAGGTTGAGAGCGTTCCATGAATCCATTCATAAAAACCGGTTAGGACAAAGTGTGGCACATAGAACGTTAGCTATTATTATTATAAATGCACTTTTAGAAATGGTCTGGAACTGCGGAATAAATAACGTGCCCTGTGCCCCAGGCATTCTCCAGGCACTTTGTTCCTCACTCAGCCCTTACAGGAACCCTGGCGATGGGGTATCTGTCACCATGGGGGGAAGCGGTGGCCAGGGAGCTGATGAATTAGACCATTTCCCCAGCGTCATCCTATTGGTAAACAGAGAACCAGTGTCTGAAGTCAACACTCATATCCTTCCACTCTTCCACAATTATTTCCAAAAGCAGTGGGCACAACCGCTTCCGCGTCATCCCCTCCTCACCTGGCCAGCCCGTCTGGGCACCATGAGCGTGTACCCCTTTGCTGGTTTGCCCTGAGCATCGAGTCCCCAGCGCCCAGCAGGCTCGGCCCCTGCTGAGCCTTCCAGCTGCCCATCCTTCCACCCACATGCCATGCACTGCGCCATGCTGAGCTGTCACTCCCCTAACATGCCGACCGGCTCTTGCTCCAAGCTTCTGTACATCCCTGCAGCCTGGAATACGCTCACACGCTTGCTCATATTTTTATTTAAAGAAAATTATAGGTCACAGCGAAGCACAGCAAATGGCTTGGAAAACAATATCAAGAACATAAATTTATTTTGTTAGCGGGTTATGCTAAAAACTGTCTCTCTCTGCAAGATAAAATAGACAAGGAGACAGAATAGTTATTGTTCAGCGGGCTGAACTCAGCAAGCTGTTTATCTGACTAATCAGGTTGGAGCCATGGACTTAAGTGAGAATAAACTTGACTGTTCTTTGTTCTTGGTCATTAATTAGAAATTCTCTTCTGTGTTCCTTGACATTCAATGTACGGAAGAAATGGCTCCCTGAAATGTCAACCGATTTTACTACAGAGCCTGTTTTAATTTCTCAGGAACATAACCTTTCAAGCAAAGGCTTATGTTAGCTCTAAAGTTGGTTAAACATGTTTTTTAAAAACCGTATGAAATCATAAAAATGTTTATTACGGGATGTATAGTAGTAGTTCATAAAAGACGGCTGTGATTATTGGATTAAATTGGAAGTAAATGCACCAAGCGTTTCTCCCTCTCCTGTCTTTGTCCCTCTGGAGATGTGACCAGGCCCTCTGCAGAGGAGAAACACACCCACCCAGCTACTTGCTTCTGGCAGCTTTGGATGCAGACATATCAGAAAGATGTCTTTCTTCCATCCCTTAAATACTCTCAGCTCTCAGACTGTGGGGACAATTTTCTGAGTCTTCCAACTGCCACTCCCAGAATCTGAAGTTTAATCTGTGACAATCTGCTGATGAAAAAGCCACTTCCTCCAGACACCACCACCCCGCACAGACACTCAACTACAGACACTCAACTACAAATAGCCGTTGATTAAGCAAATGTTTGTTGAGCACCTACTATGCACCAGGCCAGGTTCTCCACCAGGGGTCAGCATACTTCTTCTGAAATGGGCCAGGTAGTAAATATTTTAACAGTCTCTGCCACATATTCTCCTTC
>NW_017731435.1:3930496-3942074 GCF_001890085.2 Hipposideros armiger
CTGGGACTTGAGGAAACATGGACAAGCTGCTGCTTAAGGATTTATTAGGGATTTGGGGGGAGATGGAGAGAGACAAAGGGCACCATAGGCAAAGCCTGGCCCTGGCACGCTTGGCGGGAGGGAGGGAGGTGAGACTGGAAGATGAGAAGATGGAAGACTGGAAGACAGACGTCATGGAGAATGAGAGTGGAAAGATGGGGAAACAGTTTGGGCAGACGGAACAGAACGTTGTGATAGGGTCCAAGCGATAAGGAATTTGGACTTGATCTTAGACTCATGGTGTTTTAAGACCTCTAAGAGGGGTGTTTTAAAACACAAATATGGTGGTACCGTAAACAAAGGATTAGAGGGCACTGGAGCCGGGACACCATTGGAACATGCTAGACAGAGATGATAGGAGCCTAAACCAAGACTGTGGCCATGGAGGTGGAGAGGAAGGTTCCGAGGAACTGGGTTGATTGACAAAATAGAGGCACTTAAGGGAGGGAGTGACCAACTGCCTCGGAGGACCACAGAGAATACAAGACTAGCAGTCGGCTAAGTGGGGAGGGCACAGCCTTCCAGGCTGGAAATGTTGAATTAATATCTTTTGACTTAAATTCTATTTTTAAATTAATTTTGTCATCCCAACTTTCTTTTCATTAAAATGTGCCTGCCATAGAATTAAATTCTGCCAATAGAATTTAAGTCTCTTCACTTTCAATTTCCTTTGAGGTCTAATTCTAGGTATATTTCTTATCAGCAGCTTATAGCTAGATTAAAAATACATAAATCTAATCCTCTGACTTTAATAGAGAAGTTTAGCCATTTACATTTATTATGGTTAGCTATGTATTTGGGCTCTTAGTGTCATTTTATTTTGTGTTTGTTCGCAATGATTTTTTTCCTCACTCTGCTTTCCTGTCATCTGATAAATCATGTGTTGGCAACTTCTTCTGTAAAGATCAGATGATAAACATCTTAGGCGTTGTGGGCCAATGGGCAAAATTGAAGATATTTTGTGACACTTGCATAACAAGAGAAAAAATAAATTATGTTGATGACATTGAAATTCTGATATATAATTACAGTACAACTAAATTGAGGACAAAAGCTAATAGTCTTCAACAAGTTTCTTTTTTCCGGACACTTTCTGGATGAATTTCTTCAACTGCTGCAGCCAAACCCAGTTTAATGGGCTCCTCCTGGGTCAGCAGCCATCCCCTGGAAGAAAGCAGCCTGGCTAACAAATGAGACACCCCAAAACTCACTGTGGTTGCAACCTTGTTTCCACATTCTTTTTTTTTTTTTTGAAGAAATATCACTGTGGTGAGATAGCTCCTTATAAATGTTCTGGTTTTTCTGATCATTGCTGTTCTGAATGATATTTTGTATATTTAATAGATGTTATCTCATTAAGCCCTCACAACCACCCAGTGAGGCAAGTGTTATTATGCCCATTTTATTGATGCAGAAACTAAGGCTCTGACCGATTGACTGACTCGTTTCCCAGAGGCCACAGATTATACTGAGCTGTGTCAGCAGGAACCTACCTACCCCCTGCCTCTGATTCTTCTGCCTTCGAAGTCCAATCTTTCCCTGACACCCAAAGTCACGGTTAGGTGCCCCTCCACCTGTCCCTGCAGCAGCTGGATGGACTGCATCACCTCCCCCCAAGATTATGGTCTATGTGGGGGGGAGCCTGCCTGGTTCATTTCACAGTAGCATCCCAGCAAGTCAATGAACTTCTTGGAACTTCAACATCACACGTGGTCTCGGAGACCCTGTGCTATAGTGGTGACCCTGGGATTTGCAGTGTGTGTGGCCATGGGAGCTGCTCTGGTCTTTGATGCAGCCGGGGTCTGTGACGAGCTGTGATGCAGCCAAGCAGCCAAAGACGTCATGGAAATGAATGTGCATGTTGTGTTCAGGAAATCTGTATTTATGGACATTGAAATTTCAATTTTATTTCATGAAATATTTGTGGGCTTGTTAAACCACCACACAATGTTCAAAACCACTGGTATCTCGGTGGGCCACACAAGCTGTGTGGTAGGCCAGTTATGATGAATAATTTGGAATTTCCTGCTGTAATGTTGTTGTTCCTTCTCTCCCATTGGGAAGCTAGAGGTTGTATTTCTGTTCATTTAGCGATTTCCCTTAATATTAAAAATCATACCTACTCAAATATATTTTATAATAAAGAACAGTCATAGTTTTGCTTTTTAGAAGTATGCCCACTGAATTATGATTTTTATAATGAAGTCCAAAAGCCAATCATGTCTTGTTTTAAAAATCATACCTACAAAATTATATATTTTTATAATAAAGTCCGAAGTTGGTCATGTTTCTAGTCTGTGCCTGGCCTTTCACAGAAATGGTACACGGTGGATTAAGTTCTCAAGAACAGAGTTTGAGGATCAAGGACACGGCGCTTCTCTGCCTGCCGTCCCCTTCATGACATGAAAGGGAGTGTAGACGGTGGGAAAACCATGGACTTTGGAGTCAGACAAGTTTGACTTTAAGCGTGGTTCCCAGCCACCCACGCCCTCACCCTCCCTCCTGCAGCCCCCTTGGGGCAAGTCTCTTAACCCCTGCCAGCCCTGTTTTCTCTGTTGTAAAGCTCTGTTAGTAATCTCTCCCTGCCTATTAGCATCTAGTAAACATCCGTCTATGGAGTCCCTGCTCGCAGCAGCACTCGGTAACAGGTCATCATCACTCAGGCCAGCCTGATGTGTCTTAGCCGGGTTCATTTCAACCCAAGGGGACTACGTTCCTAAATTCAAAGCCCCAGCTGTGCAATTTTTGCTCTCTCTTGAACTCAGCCTGTTTTGCAACAGCATTTGTAAAGTGTCTGATTCCATCGCCTCTAAACTGAACGTGTCCATTGGACAATGCCCACAGCACCGTGTCTGGTTTTGCGAAAGCCGGGTCCAGCGGATAGGGAACTGGACGTGGTGTGTCAGCAATGGCTCATCACTCTACTCTCAGCTATGCTAAAAGTCTTTTGTAATGTGGACACCCCATTAGGCCGTCAAGGGAGCTTTGAGGTTGCCGAATCAATGAGCCCACGTGAAATCTGAGCTGAAGAGTGGGGTCCCTCCTGAGAGGTCAGAAGAACCTGGAAACATCCATCTTACTAGTTACTTGAAAATGTACGACTTTTCCTAGTTATAAATCTCATTTTAATTTTGTGCCTGCAACGAATGCATAAATATGGTATGTGTGCCAGCACACTTACACATTCAAACCCTGAAAGTGAAGAACCATTCCTGTCAGTGATGAAAAAAATAGTCTTGACAATAAAAAAAAGTATTATTGCTGTAGATTCTTATATTTCTTATGTTTATTACGTACCTTTCATGTATTATATATACTAACCATGGCATTGTAGAAAAATTAAAGCAATAGTGAATAACCACAAATAAAAAAGTTTAGGGGCAATAAATCTCTTAAGAATTGCACAGTGGGTTAAAAAGTACAAAGTTCCAGCTGTAAGATAAATAAGTCTTGGGGATGTGATGTACAGCATCTTGACAGCATTAATAATCCTATATTGAATATTTGAAAGTTGCTAAGAGAGTAGATCTTAAAAGTTCTCATCACATGAAAAAAACGTTGTAACTATGTGTGGTGATGGGTGTTAACTAGACTTCCTGTGGTGATCATTTCAAATATCAAATGTGTGTACACATAGCAAATCACGCTGTACACCTGAAACTAATATAATGTTATTTGTTAATTATATCTCGGTCAAAAAGAAAAAAAATGGCATAACAAATGATTCTTTACATGAGTCTCTTCCTACCTCCCCTTTTAATTTTTCTGATATTGCATTGTTTAAGTGGTATGGCACATTGCTTTCAAATTCCCCCAATTAAAATATATGATGTGGTTTATTCCTTTTAGCAGAAATTTAAGAATTTAAAAAATCCAAGAAGGCAATGTCAATAAAGTGACGAGGCAGCAGCCCTGTACCACTCAGGAGTACAGAAAGAGCATAAAGAATTAAGCGCCACATTTTCAAGAACCCTGAAACAGAAACCTTTCATTAAAGTATTAATTCTGCTCACTGCAGAAGTCCACCTTCCTCTAAAATGACCTGCCCTTAGGCTGCTCGGGGTAAAGTGGACAGAGCGAAGTGAGATCCAGTCAAAGGCAGCAGAGATGTTTGGCTCAGGTGCAGGAGCTAATGGGTGCCTTGGGCAGGCCCAGATCGCTGGTGCGTGGAGATGGAGGTGATGGATGGCTGGAACGGATTAGGGGCCTGCAGACAGGTAGACCCCAGACTCTCAGAAGAAGGCAGTAAGAGCTATGTGTGGCACAGGCGTCCTTTACCTCTCCCCACCGTTTTGTCTTGTTCAGCCCAGGCCCTGTGGAAGGAGCCCAGAAGCATATGCAGCCCAATGCCTGTCCTCAGAGCCTCCCTGCCGTCCTGGTAGCTAAGCCTTGTTCTGCACGAGGGGGTTTAGATCTGGGGAGAGCAGAGAAAAAAGGCTAGGGTGTCCTGGGATATACCAGGGCATCACTGGTAAATATGGAAGCATCCCTCAGAGAAAGGTATACGTAGCGACTTCCCACCACCGTGTGGCCTTGAAGGTGTCAGCCTAGACCCCCTGGGACGCCATTTGTATTATTATGGCTGCTTTCATGTTCCACGTAGGGAACTTATGAGGACCAACCAAACCTTCCTGGCCTCGCCTCCCACTACACCTCGGAATTTTCCTCTCCCAGCTCCTCGCCGCCTCTGCGCACAGCCCTCCAGCACAGGGCCCTCTGCCCGACGACACTTGTACTCAGGGCTGTCTCATTCATTTTTGTATCTGGAGAGCCCAGCAGAAGGCCTGGTCCTCTGTCAGGGGGAACCAGGCCCATCCTAGGAGACTGGGGGCCTTATGATAGGAGGGAGAGTGTATGGCACGCTTAGGGTACAGCTATATGCACACATTCATTTATTCATTCATTCATTCACCTCCTCCCACCTGGGCGTCGACACTGGGATGCTACTGTGAAATGAAGCAGGCAGGCTCCCCCCCACATAGACCATAATCTTGGGGAGAGGTGATGCAGTCCATCCAGCTGCTGCAGGGACAGGTGGAGGGGCACCTAACCGTGACTTTGGATGTCAGGGAAAGATTGGACGTTGAAGGCAGAAGAATCAGAGGCAGGGGGTAGGTAGGTTCCTGCTGACACAGCTCAGTATAATCTGTGGCCTCTGGGAAACGAGTCAGTCAATCGGTCAGAGCCTTAGTTTCTGCATCAATAAAATGGGCATAATAACACTTGCCTCACTGGGTGGTTGTGAGGGCTTAATGAGATAATATCTATTAAGCATCTAATAAACACCTTATCACCTTGATGTTCAATTAATGTCTGATGGATGAATGGGTGGCTCTTGGGGGTAAAGAAAGTCTTACCAACTCATCAGTTCAATTTGCTCCATATTAAAGCAGGGATACAATCGTGATTTATTTTGGTGAAATTCCAATTTAACATACCATTCATTTATCCTCCATAAACTGAGTAAAACCAAGAATATGTCACATTCTTTGTTCAGCCACTGATAATAACTGATCAAAATGTCAATTTATTGTAGGTGCCAGGCACTTAGCCTTAAATAATGTTGCTTAGCAAATTTTATATTAGATTAAAAGAAAAAGAGTTTCCAGAACTTCAGCTAATGGATGCAGAGGGACGTGCCAAAGGAATTCATACCCCAGGCGCCCTGGAGAAGGGCCAGCTTTGAGCACAGTGGCTGCCATCTGCTGTCACCCTCAGACCATAGATTTTCTAATAAGAGGATGGCTTTTATGTTAAGGTTCCAACTGGCGCTGTGCAGAAGGCAGCAAATGGGCTTGCTCCAGCCCTGAGTAGTGGTCAGCTCCAGGCCTAAATCACAAGGAAGCTATAAAACTGGGAAGTCAAACACATCCTGAGTTAGCAAAATGGGAAACACAATGAGGTGTATTTAAAGACACGATGTGATAATTGGGTGTTTACAAATGACATAGCTTATTGACTTGACCGGAAAGTCATCATTTTGGAGCCAAATAGCCACAGTCCAGGCTGTAATCGCTCCTTCGCCTGTCTTACCACTGGAATGAGGCTCTGTGAAGGCAGCAATGGGCCTTGGCTAGTCACTGAGGGCTTAACTGGCAGTGGAAAAGGTTTCTTGAATGCATCACATTTGATTAGGGCATGCAAGGTGACTCAGCTCCTATTGCATTCTGTGATGTTTGCACATGTGCCTCTCCATCTGAGGTCAAGTCCTGACTGCAAACGTGACATTCTCACACTATTATTTGAAAACACTATGCCTTGGAGTATCAAGGGTAGGTGCTGAGGATACGTGCACATGAAGGTGTATTTCTGAATTTGGGCCACGGAAAGGTTGCACTGCTCGCAGGAGTCCTTTTGAGCTCTTGTTAGATGAGCTTCTTGAGATCACTAAGTCCTCTGACTCACTTTCCTACTAGCAAAATGGCGATGAGCTTCACTTTCCCGTTTCACTGAAGAGTTGTGCTGATTCCTGTACCCTTACTTCCCTGAATGAAAAATACCACTTGCTTACTTAGGAAATTAAAGATTGAAAATTGCACATTGATATCCCAAGGCAGCTTTGCTAAAACGCAAAACTTTTGTCCATCATTAATAAACACACTCAACGTTTCATCAGTAAGTGAAATGTGAACTCATGTCTTGAAATCTCTGCTCACTTTTTAAAACTAGTTCCTACGCTTCTTCAAATACTTTTAACAAAGTTTTGAGTATTCATCATGGTCTTCTTTGCATGGGGACTCCTGTTCACCTGATGACAAATATGTTTCCAGCGGGGACCACAGCTCACTTTATTATTATGCTGTTTGGTTTTCAATCACTTGAGAATTTCCACTACTGTTTAGCAACAGAAAGGATTCCTAATAACCTGGTATTTTGGCAATTTTAATTGTCTTTCCTCTCTGACATTTGAAACAACTTGTTTCCATATTTGAAACTTTTCGACACCGCCGAAATGTTAATTCAGATTAAGAGCTGTTTATTCCAATGCTAGACCATCACGTGCCCATAACATCACACGGAGGAACTTCTTTTGTAAAGGCTTACAATTATTTTTAAAATGATTTGAAATTTTCTATAGCTTTGCTCTCTCAAAAACAACAAGGGGACAGAGAAGTGGAGAAGATGAGGCCTGTCCTGTGGTGAGAAGATTCTCCTGGCCTCCTGTCACCAGGAGGCTCAGGAGTTGGTCCTTCAGTTGTCCACCTACAGCCTGCCTTCGAAACTATGGGCAAGTTCATTGAGCCCAGAAGAAAGCATTTAATTACAAACCCATTACAAACTGCTTTGTTCTGTTTATTATTTTGATTTCAGCACACAGATTCTTTCCTCTGGGGAAACGCTTCTTTGAGATAATGAGAAGTGGCTTTGTGAAGGCAACTGCTCAAAGGCCCACAGACTGCATTTGCCCCCCCACCCACTGCCCCCCACGTGAAAACACATCCACACACATGCACTGTCATGGAGGAGGGATGGATTCTGAGTTCCGAATACCCTGCGCTGCTAGAATTATTTTAAACTGCAGTTCTCATAAAGATTCTATTTGATTATAGCATTACCTATTAATGATATAAATAGCTTGAATGCATGAACAATTTTTGAACCACAAAAAAAAATGTTTAGTTAAACAAACCAAAAGTTAAAAAATCTTGAAAAGTTTTTTTCTCAATTTTAACAGAAACACTACTGTTGGAAAACTTTTAAAAAGCCCCATTCTCACCATGTTCTAGCAGTCATGCAGCTATGATACAAAACATTTCTATACATATTTTCCAGCCAATTTTCTTAAAAGCCCATTGATTGTCAAACTGTATGTTGTATTTTCCCAATGCTGTCAAACTAAGTTAAAAACAAAAATTTTTCTTTCCATGTTTCCTGCAAACACAAAGTCTAGACTAGAGATGTTGGAAATACTGGCGGAATTCTTCTAATGTATGAAACAGCATATATATTCAAGTCACTTTTATTGGTGTTTTTTTTTAGCAATTTATTTTATTAAAATAGGCTCGAGATAAAATTCTTTTATTTATAAGGTAAGGACTTTCTTTTCCTTTCTGGCCTTCTTTAATTGTATTCCATTTGGGGAGCGTTTCCCCCAAAGAGATTCGAGGTTGGCTGTAAGTTTGGCTGGGCAATATGATATCTCAAGCAGAACCTTGGGTAGCAGAGATAAGATGAGTCAGCAACTTTCTGGCTGCCACCAGGGACTCAGTGAAACACGACCCAGGGTCCAAACTTACTCCAATTGTTGGATTGTTCTCTTCAGGCCTCATCCTCCACACACACAGGCACACACATACGCACATGCGCACAAGCACACCACTGTTCATCAGGGCTTCTGATGGGGGCAGCTCTATAAGCGACGGACACCAGTGCCGTGGTGGTTCCAGCACCAGGGCAGCATTGAGCCCAGCAGTCAGATTTGGAGCTAACCACGCAACTTGCATTGGATGGAGGCCAGGGCTCGGCTCCCTACATTCACTGTCCTCTTCCAAATTCGCTGTGTCCTTTCCCAGCTCTCGTTCAGAAGGGGCCTCCAGCGCCCGCCCCAAGGGCAGGGAAGGTGGGTGTGCCCGTCAAGCACTGGTAGCTCCAGGGGGTACAGAAATGGCCCCCAGAAACTCTGGGGGCAAGGAGGCCAAAATGTCACCTCCCAGTGGCTGTAGGCTCCAAAGATAACCTTGCAGGTAAATACAAATTGGGGGTGGGAGACGCTTGAATTCACACAGGAGGCCTCTGCTCAGCTCTGCATGCAGGAGGCAGCTCGGGCGCTAATTGGGGGGGAGGGGCTGGAGAGAGAGGAAAACAGGGTGGCCTGGGGCCTGCTTCACCTGAGAGTGTGTGAGTGCAGGTGCGGCGGGGGCCAACCTGAGACCATCTGGGACTCTTGGGTGCTCCTGTGGTAGCCAGAGACGCCTGGTCTTAGGGCAGAGTCAACGGGACCCCGTGCTGAGTAACAAGGCAGAGGGCTGGTATCCCCAGCGGCCGGTCCCTGCTCTGCTCGGGCAGCCCTCCTCCTCCCTTCCGTCCCAGGCAGCTCCGGCCATTAGAAAGGACCTCTTACACCTGCCCCAGATTCCTCGCTGCACACACCTGGTGAGGGTGGAGGGACGCCCGGAGCCCGACTGGGGCGGCTCCGGAATCCTGTGATCCTCCCTGGAATGTCGAGGGGGCCAGGCTGGGCCAGGGGAAGAAATCGGCCACTGGTGGGCCCCGGGTGGAACAGGGAGTGCGCCGTTGCCCCATCTGAATGGGCGCCTGGGTGCGGGGCACACACAAAGGAGCCACCCGGGAGGCTGAGGCACCTCTCGGCTCAGTTCCCTGCGGGCCCCGCCCCCGGCTCTGCGCTCCCCCCGCAGCCGGACCTCTGCGGTGCCAACTGTCACCAGGTGGGAATCCGGGCTTCGGCTAAGCGCCTCTGGATTGGGCGCTCGGGACAGTCCCTGGGCTCCCTTCAGACTTCGGTCCCTTCCCGACCGTAGACGAAGTGACCGACACAGAAGCCGGTGGCCTCCGCCTGATGGCCACTGGAGAAGCTAGGAGCAGGGCCAGGGGACTGGGCACCGTGAGCGGCGACCGTTGTCGGTCTCCCGAAAGAAAAGTCACCCGCCAGGCCTCCAGGGAAGGTACCAAGGCCACCAGCCAGGGCGCCCATGGCCGAGGCGAAACTGGAGAAGCAGGCGGCAGCCTGGGGTGCAGGCGGGGATGGCGAGGCCTGCAGGTCCCGGGACGCGGCTCGCAGGGCGTCCCGCTCCAGCGCCCTGGCTCCTCCGGGGCTGCGGGCTCCGCAGGGAGCGGCTGCGCTCGCCTCCCCCCTCCTCTTCCTCTTCCGTCGGAAGTTCCCGTTGTCGAACATCTTCTCGCAGTTTGGGTCCAGGGTCCAGTAATTGCCTTTGCCTGCGGAGGAAGACAGGGCTCGGTTCAGGAAACTCGGGGCTGAAGGGCCAGGGTGAGAACGTGAGAAGTGGAGGTTAACTTTGGGAAGATCCCCCCACTGGCTCCACCCAGGGGCCCCTCACCTCACCCCAAACCGCGAGGCGGCACTCTACCAGAGCGAATAGGCCTCCACAGCCAGGCTGGGAAGAATTTGCGCTTTCCAGAAAGATCGGACAAGGGCGAGCCCCAGAAAATACTGAGCTCCCCCCTAAGCTCAAGGCCAGGGAGAAGGCCCACAGGTGCAGAGCCTCTGGACTCTGGTCCCAGCGCTTCCCAAAGCGGCACGTCATTTGAACCACCGGTCCCCGAGTAGGCACTGCTTCCCCATTTTACAGACGGGGCGCCGAAGCTGGCAGACTTAGAGACTCAGACGACTGGACCCCAAGTCAGGGCCTGTGGGTTCTGGGCGCTCTGTGCGCCTGTCTGCCACCGAGCACGTCCCTCCCCCCGACCTCACCCCCCTGCCTCAGTACCCCTAGCTGTACCGCGAGGGCTGCGCGGCCCGAGGCCGTCCCCACCCCTGGAGAACCAGCTGCCCGGGGGCGGGAACCCGCGGACTCCTGGACGGGGCGGTCCGCGCGCCTCGGTTACCTGGGTCGTCCTCGTCGCGGGGCACCTTCTTGAAGCAGTCGTTGAGCGACAGGTTGTGGCGGATGGAGTTCTGCCAGCCCGCCTTGCTGCGCTTGTAGAAGGGGAAGTTGCCCGCCACGTACTGGTAGATCTGGCTGAGCGTCAGTTTCCGCAGCGGCGCGCTCTGAATGGCCATGGCGATGAGCGCCGAATACGAGTAGGGCGGCCGCACCAGCCTCAGCAGCTCCTGCTGGCCGGAGAGGCTCAGCCAGGCGAGGTCGGCGCCAGCCAGGCCGCCCGGGACGCCGAGGAGCTGGCCGGGGGCCGCGTACCCGGAGGGCGCGTAGGGCGCCGCGGGCCCAGGTCCGGGCGCGTAGGGCGCCGGGCTGAGAGCCGGTGCGTTCAGCCACAGGCGCGGGCCGCCGCCCGCCGCGCCCGGGTCACCGCGCCCGAAGCTCGCTGGGTTCGCGGCCGCCCGGGCCTGGCTGTGTGGGGCCGGGCAGACACCCGGGCCGTCGCAGTATGTGGCCATGTCCAGCCGCTCCCGGGCCTGGCCGGGCGGCTCCGCGCCTAAGCTCATGGGCTCTCCATCCAGCGCGGCCGCTAGCAGCTCGGGGTGCCGCCCGCCGGGCCCCGCCAGCCGCCCTTTAAATGCCGTCGGGGTCCGAGCCCCAGGTGAGCGTCGGTGGCGAGCCTCCTCCCCCGCCAGCTTTGGAGGAGCGTCGCCTCCGTCTCCGTCCCCGCCCCGGGGTCAGCTTTCCGCCCCGCCCTGGTCCCGTCGCGCCCCTGACGAGCTGCCCCAGTAACTCCCCCAACCCTGTGCCTCTTGCGCCGCAGACCGAGTCGCTCTCGACCTTTGCCACGGGCGCCCAGGGGCACAGGGTTCCCGCGGATCCCCGCCTCGTCAGCCTCGCAGCCCCAGCCGCCCTGGGTCCTCGGGCAGGTGCCACGTCCCCTGCAGGCTCTGCAGATGGCGGGGCTGTAGCCCGGTCCAGCGTGCGGCCTCCTTGCTCGCCCACGCGGGACCCTGTGGAAT
>NW_017731435.1:3943159-3950623 GCF_001890085.2 Hipposideros armiger
GGAAAGGCCCCGAATTTCTAATTGTTGTCAAAGGGAGTCCACGTGTGGGACCCCAGCACCCTTCAGAAGTGCCCGGCCCATCACTGCGAGGACAGTTTGGGGAGGCGGAGGACTCAGGGTAAGAAACGCTCCCCTGCTTTTTCTTCTACCAAAAACAGTCCCCAGAACCAACCGTCTGCCTCTCAGCTTAGAGATTTTCAATATGTCCTCACAATTTCAAACACATGCTGTCTCTGCAGGTGTGTCAGGACTTTTGGTGACTGCATCTTAATGAAAGTGTCTTTCCATCAGCAAATGTGGTTGCAGGCATGACATAGGTGTGTTCAGTGTGGGACAACTGGTGTGTGGGTGACTATGTTGTACATATATACATAGCCTCCCCCCGCCATATGTAACGGCTGTCGTTTGCTGAGAGTCCAAGCAGGTTCCGCACTTGACATTTTGAAATGGTTGCTGGTTAGGAGGCAGCTTGCCAGAAACCACGCTCCAGGAGAATGAAACATGGCAGAGGCCACACACCTCTGCTTTGACGCAGATGAGGGGATAATGGAGAAAGAGCATGAAGATGGGAAGTGCAGCCAGGTGTGTGTGGGTGTGTGTGGGGGGCTTACCTGCGTGGCCTGAGTCCACAAGGACCCACAGGACTTCCGTTTGTTCCAGCAGCTGAGGTGTAACGGCTGTGAAGGTACCAGAAGAACACTGCTGCTCGGTGTGGGGATGTTGATTGTCCAAGGCTTTGAACATAGAAGACGCTCATCTTGGTAGAATGACAGTGATTTGGGAGAAAGAATTGATTTTATCTACTGGTAACTGCACTCCTGTGATAATCACATCAGAGACGTTGAATTGTAAAAGACAGCTGGGGTCATCTCTTGCAAGGTAAGGGGATTAAAAAAAGATGACACTTCTTGCCAAATACCCTTTAACTTCAATAGCCTTTCTTTCTATTAAAATTGTGAAGTCTTTAACACTTGTGAGTTTCAGGACCTCTAAGAAAATCAGATGAACCTCTGTGTAATTGCCCTCAATGTTACTTTATAAAAATCATTATTATTTGTGCTGTGCCGGAATGTCCATATTTTAATCACCCTTCTTTGCATTCTGAGCCCAGAGCCCACCTTCCACCTCTACTGTAATAGCTTTCTTATCTTCCAACAGATCGGACTCATGATATGCGTGTCAGTAGATGGAGGACAGTCATTGTGGGGACAAATGGTTTCACATTCAAGTCGGCCTTGGATGGAACTCTGGCGAGAATTTTTCTAAGAGGAAAAAAAAAACCTCAGGCGGAAGAAAGAACAAGGAGAAAGGCTTTGCTTTCAGAGAAGCCGGCTTCCCCGGGGCCCTGGGCCCTCCTCTGGGTTTCTGCTGCCTTTCCCTAAGTGGAAGGTGCTCTTCTCAGACCTATTCCCTTCTCCTTTATTCCCAGAAGTGACCCCTCTGCCTCCTTTGAGGCTAGGTCTCCCCAACCTTCCTCCAGCAAACTCCCAAGCCCACGTGTGGCTGTGCCCACAGCTGTCTTCCTTCCCCCTGAGCGAAACAAATGGAAGTCTGACTGCACAAGTTCAGGCGAGTATGGTGGGTGTGGGATCACATCCCATCCAAGCTCCAATAATTTTTGACGTGTGATCAAACTTGTGTGTGGTCTCGCGTTGTTGCGATGGAACACAACTCCTTTACAGTTAACAAGCTTTAGACGTTTCTGGGTGATGGATTCGTTCAAACTGTCCAATTGACAACAGTACACATTCGAATTGATTGTTTGGTTCCTTGGTAGGAGCTTGAAAAACACGACACCTTTAAAATCCCACCACACAGAGAGCATAATCTTCCTCTGATGAATGTCTGCTTTCAATGTCATTTGAGGCGAATCATCACGTCGGGACCAAGACTTTGCACACCACATTGTTGTAAGCGATCCACTTCTCATCACCAGTTATCAGTCGCTTCAAAAAAGGATCGTTTTCCTCATGTTTAATGAGCATATTGCAGATGTTTACACCCGCCATCAAATGAACTTCTTTGAGTTCATGCGGAACCCAAATATTGAGCTGGCTTATGTATCCCAGCTTCTTCAGGTGGTCATGAACACTTGAATGATGGATGTTCAATGTTCCTGAAATGTCTTGTGTCATGTAAAGTGGGTTTGACTCCATCAATGCCTTTATTTTGTCGTCATCAATCTTGGTGGGCCTCCCTGACCGAGGAGTGTCGTTGAGATCAAAATCACCACCACGGAATTTCGTGAACCACCGTTGGCACTGACGTCCGTGTAGAGCTTTGTCACCGTAAACTTTATGCAACTTTTCACAAGCTTGACGTGCATTCTTCCCTTTATGGAAGTAAAACAGTAAAATATGGCAAAAATGCACAGTTTGGCCTTTCATCTTCAACTTGTTGTAAAATCTCCAAAATTCAACCAAATTGCTCAGATTTTTTTAGAATGAAGCTAGAACTGTCAGCTGTCAAATGACATAGCAATAACATAGATGCGAGTGACTCTAGTACTTCCAAAAATGAACTTGTGCCATCTGTTGCAAACATGCGCCATGACTTTTCCGACCACCCATAGTTAGTCAGCAAGACTTCTTCATGCTGACCTTTGGCCTCACCCCCGTATGTAACCCACAGCCCGTTCCTCGGGCCCACGCCACTATCTTCCTTCAGGATTATTGCAACAGCTTCTATCAGGGGCTGTTCATCTTTCCCCTCTCAGTATGTTATCCACAGCCAGACCGCTATTTCTAAAGCTGTGGTGGGCAGAATTCTGAAGATGGTCTCAAGATTCCCTGATTATTCAACCAGATACTAATCTTGGTGCTGCTGTGAAGAGATTCTGCAGATGTAACTAAAGTCCCAAGTCAGTTGACCTTATTTATGACATGGGAATGATCCTGGTGGGCCTGACCCAATCTGGTGAGCTCTTTAAAAGCAGCGAGTTTTCTCTAGCTGCAGTAGAAGCCGAAGCCAGAGGTTGCTATGTCACTGCTGCCCAGATGAGCAGTGAGAGTGGCCTCTACGAGCTAAGAGTGACACTCAAAGGACAGCCAGCGAGGAAGCCGGCACCTCAGCCCTACAACCACGAGCAGATGAATTCTGCCAATAACAGGGATGACCTGGGAAGGTACTTGAGTTCTAGATGCCGTGGCCAACACCTTGACTGTAGGCTGAGCAGAGAACCCAGCCACACCTTGCTAGGCTTCTGTCCTACAGGAAATAATGAATAACCATTGTTTTCAGCTGCTAAGCAACTGAAAACTTAAAACCCAAACAAGGAACCATGTTATTCCAGGAACTTTCCTGGCATCAGGAAGAGGTTCCCCCTTCTCAAAGTGACATGGCCCTGCCCCTGTGCCCTAACCTCTCACCACCCCTGTGTGGGACTCCAAGTCAGGACTGAAGTTCAAGGCTGATTGTCAGGAACCAACTTGTTTGAAAGAGTCTACCTAACTTTTTTAAATGTTCAAAATGAATTGAAATGTTCAAAATGGATAGCATGGATCATATACAACATCCACAGAAAAACTGTTTTTGACTTTTGCAGATTTTGTCTTCCAAATAATGTCCCAAGTTCTGGAAATATATATATATGGGTTTCCCATTTCTCACTCTAGAAGGGGTCAGATCAGGGGCCATGGTGGCCAAAACCTCAGACTGGGGAGTCAACCTGACCTTGGCTTGAACCCCACCTCCAGCAATGGGTTGTAGGTCCCATCTCTGAGTTCCATTTTTCTTCCCATCTGTGAAGTGCTTTGACACACTAGGTTTCTCACTTAACATCCTGTTTCTTCACCAACCCATCATAATTCACAACTGAAAGTTGCCTCAAACTCTTATCACTGAGCAAAAAAAAATTTACAACAACGTTAGGGCATGCAGACTGCCTAGAACTTTCTTCAGCTGGTGAATGTGAAGGTGAGCACTTTAGCTACAGATAGACCTGGATTCGAATTTTGACTCCCGCCTCAAGCGGCTGCTGGACCCCTGCAAATCTGTTTCTGATCTGCAAAGTGGTGTGAATTGTTCCCATCTCATAGGTTACGTGAAGACTACATGAGACAATGCATGTAAAACACTAAAGCATAAGTACTAAGTGCTTCCTACAGTATCTACTGGTACTCTCTCTTAGTCGATTGATTATCATTGGCCTGGAGAATGGATCCTGAGTTTGGAATTCTTCTCTCCCTACACTCTCATACCCAAAAATATTACCTAAGGGCCGGCTGAGTGGCTCAGTTGGTTAAGAGCTCGCTCAAGAGTTTGAGCTCTGAGCAACAGCTGTTCGAGTCCCAGCCCGAGCTGAGCAGTCGCTGAGCCGCCAACAGGTGGCAGGATGGCTCAGCTAAAAAAACAAACAAACAAACAAACAAACAAACAAACAAACAAACAAAAAACACAAAAATATTATCTATATTCTTGATACGAAACTGAGCAAAGGCTTTATTTAGATTTTTTTTCTCCAAACATGCTCTTATGTCCTTTTACTAAGGAAAAACATGGCCATACTAAAATATAGGGTTTAAATAGATCTCATGTCATTGATTTTAAAACTACTTCAAATTTTATATGGTTTAATTTTTATTCTAAAGATCAAACATTGAATTCATGTTTGTAAATTATTGCAGTATTTGTTTCGTCTCTGTATATGTGTGTTTTGTTATTGGAGCCTTTAAATGCAAACTATAAACCTTTTGATTCTTTACCCTTAAACACATCAGTATCTAAAAAAATTCGAAACATTCTCTTACATAACTACAATATTATAATCAAAACTAACGAATTAATAGTAATCTTATCTAAGACACACTTCATACTTAAGTTTCTGCAATTGTCTCTAAATAACTTTTTAAAGGCCTTTTCTTTTCAAACCAGAGTCCAGTGTACCCATGAGACCTCTCGTGTATTTTTTCAGGTACCTTCAGTTTCTTTTATTCTAGAACAGCCCCTAACTTCCACTGCCCCGAGCTCTTTATTTAAGGCACTGACTTTTTGAAAAATACAGTCAAGTTGACTTGTGGGAGGCCCTACAACCTGGATTTGTCTGATTGTTTCCTCGGGGTGACATTTAACCTGTTGCCATATAACCTGCACTTCCTTTATACCGGAATTTGGGTCTCAAGAGTAGGAGTTACCCAATGCCAAGTTGGTCCTGTGTCACTGACACTGAGTTTGATCGTTAGGCTAAGTGGGTGGCAGCTAGATCTCTTTATTGTATATGAGAAATAGGAAAATCAGGAACTAATCCGTGGCATCATGTTTGGATACAATAAAGAATCCAATTTCCCAGGTAAAGGTGTCCCCAGGTAAGAATGGCTATTGATTTTATTTCCCTTGATGGTTGCTGCCTGAATCAATGATTTCCTGGAATTTGCAAAATGGAAAATTTGCAATTCTGTCACTCCTTTAACATTCATTGGCTGCCATTTTTCTGTAAAACAGAGCTTTCTGTCATCAACTGGACTTATTTGGTTTCTCTAAACTACAATTTGTATTAAAAGACAAAATGATATACATGATCCTTTTCTGTTATGGATCAATTTTAAGAGTAAGGTTTTGGTAAAACAGTCTTCTTATTTGGAAACCATAAGGTTTTGTTTTGTTTTGTTGGATTTTTCTTTTCTTGAGTATCGTTGTGGACTTAGGAATTTTTATATATTTAATGTTTTAATTGTAATTATTTTTGTGATGCTTATACTGTTCAAAACTGGGGTGTTTGGAGACACTTCAAGCTAGCTGCTGTGACCTTGTGACGTGGCCCTGCTAGCCTTTGGATGTTTCCTTGCTTTCTAACACAAGCTAATCTGGGCTCGTTTTGTACCTTTCCTGGCCCAAATCTTGAATCAGCTATTTCTCCAGTGGGCCCTGGCTCCCTTTTAGAGGGAATAGTATTAAGAAACCAAAAAGTAGAGCAGGATATTTTCCTGGGGAAGGGGTAACATTGCTTTTAGACCTTATAATGGACAGAACTAGGAAACATATTTTTTTGAAATAGTGAGTTAATATACTTATTATTATTTTTTTTAAAGATTTTTATTGGGGAATTNCTCTGCCTCCTTTGAGGCTAGGTCTCCCCAACCTTCCTCCAGCAAACTCCCAAGCCCACGTGTGGCTGTGCCCACAGCTGTCTTCCTTCCCCCTGGTCCCTGGGGGAGGGGTGTCCCTTCTCCCTTAAGTCAGTCTCTCTTCTGGGTGGGACAGAGGAGCCACCCGAGGTGCACCATTTAGCAGGGTTGCTCCCTGAAATGGCCCTGAGCCTGAGGTGCTGTGCTTCTCCGTTCTTGTTCCCACACTTTTCTCAGGGGCCTCACTCTGGTATCGTCCTCCTCCTCCCCGGCTCGGCCCCCATCAGCGTTTATAGACCTTAGTCCTCTCTGCCGTGACCAACTTCTCTTCAGCTAGAATCACTCTCCCCATGTTGCTCCATCCCTTTGCTTTTGTTGGCAGCCGAGCTTCTAGCAGGGTTGCCTCTGGTGGCTGGTGCTCTGTCCTCCTTTCTGGGGAACACAGTTCTTCCTCAGCCCACACAGGCGCCCACCCCTACGACTGCACTGACACTGCTTGGGCATGGTTCCCTGTGGCCTCTGTCACACTAACCCAATGATCGCTGCTACTTCTCCTTTTGCTTCACTCTCCAGACACCTTCCAGAACCAACACCCCTTTCTCTGCTTTTAAACGCTGTGCTCTGTTTTTCTTCCCCTTCCCTGCTCCTTCTCAGGCCTCTGTTCCAGTCCCTCTTCTCCTCACCCCTGTGGCTTTAAGTACCAGCCATTAACTCAGGTTTTCTCAGCCTCAGCACGGTTGACCTACGGGGCTGGGTAATTCTTTGCTGTCCTGTACGATGTGGGGTGTTTACCAGTTCCTGTTCTCTACCCACTAGATGCCAGCAATATCCCTCTGTTGAGACCACCAAAAATGTCTCTGGACATTGCCAACTGCTCCCATGGGGCCAAATCACACACACTGAGAACTCCTACATTAACAATTAACTCCCCTGTTTTTATCTTCTGCGCCCGGATCCTGTTTCTCCATAGTATCTCTGTGAATGGCACATTATTTATCCAATTGTTTAAGGCAAAACCTGGGCGTCCTCCTTGACTATTCCCCCACCCGTTTCCACATTTATTGGGTTGTTGGAAAAGTCATGATGTATTTTGTCTAGTTTTTCAAAGGTCATTTATTTATATAAAGAACAAAAATCAATCAATGATATATTGCCCATTTTGTTTGATAACCTTTTGCCATCTTTCAGTGAGCTTCATAATTCCTCGTTCATAGAAGGACCTGTCTTTATTTGAGAAAAGCTGAACAAGGTGCTGATTTACAGCCTCATCTGAATTGAACGTTATATCACGCAAGGAATTTTGAAGAGAGCGAAACAAATGGAAGTCTGACTGCACAAGTTCAGGCGAGTATGGTGGGTGTGGGATCACATCCCATCCAAGCTCCAATAATTTTTGACGTGT
>NW_017731435.1:3955959-3985810 GCF_001890085.2 Hipposideros armiger
CTGTCAGAGAGTGAGTGGGACAATGTTCACACTGGTTGGCTTTGGCAATGAGGAATGGCGTTTGACTGCCTAGCCCACAATATCTGATTGACTGAGGTTTGAATTCTGGTCTTCCCAATTACGAACTGCATGATCCTGGGTGAGTTAACTGGACCGTCAGTTTCCTCATCTCTAATAGAGTAATAATAACCATCTCCTATGTCCTCATCTCCTCACTGGGGTTCAGTGAAATAATGCATATAAAGCACTTGGCACATTTCCTGGCACAAAACACATCAGCTAATGTTATTAGGGTGACATGTATTGGTTCATTTTTTATCTTTACTAGTCTGCTTTTACTTTTCAAAACAATTTTCTTGTAGCAAATAAACAGACAGAAAGCTACAATAAATTGGGGGTTAAGACAATGAATGTACTCTTTAGAATCACGTGGTGGATTTCTGTATTCATCATTCCTCTTTGGCATTCCTGTCCTTAATTATGTGAATGTAATGCCATCTAGTGGAAAATTCTAGAGTCTATTTCCTCAAGTAGCTCCATTTGGTAAGAAAAACTCTTATATTTATGTTACATAATAAATTGGTATGTTAAGTTCTGTTCCATCTTTGTTATTAAGGTAATGAGCTAGATAAGAGGAAAGAAATATTCAGAATCCATAGTCAACAATAAAGATATTTTTGAATAAAAAAAGATTTTAAGGATATAAACTTTCCTCCCTTGTAATTTACAAGTGAAACATTTCCTTGACAAAAAGGGTAGGTTTGTTTTATTATAAAGTTTTGTTTTATACTTTTATATTTGTATTATGGTCAAGGCTGGATACTTTTTCTCATGTAAATGCTGTATTTTATTTTATTTATTGATTTTTAAGATTTTTATTAAAATATAGCTAACACACAATATTATATTAGTATACCATAGTTATTCAACTTTTATAAACCTAAAGAAATGATCACCATGATAACTTCAGCAATCATCTGACACTGTGCTGTGCTATCACAATATTATTGACAATATTCAATAATATTATTGAATATTATTCCCCAAGGTGTACATTACATCCCCATGACTTGTTTGTTTTATACCTGGAAATTTGAACCTCTTATTCCCCTTCACCTTTTTTCCCCTCTTTTTAATTTATCAATTACAGTTGACATTCAATATTATTTTATATTAATTTCAGGTGTACAGCATATGGTTAGACACATATATAGTTTAAGAAGTGATCTCCCTGACTAGTACTAGACTAGTACTCACCTGACACTATATATAGTTATTACCATATTATTGACTATATTCCCTTTGCTTTACTTTGCATCCCCATGACTGTTTTGTAAATATCAATTAACATTTCTTAATCCCTTCACCTTTTTCACCCTGCCCCCAACCCCCTCCCATCTATCACACTGATAAATCTAGTACCCATCTAGTTATTACAATATTATTGACTATATTCCTTATGCTAAACCCTACATCCCCATGACTACTGTGTAGCATCCAATTTGTACTTCTTAATCTCTTCTCCTTTTTCACCACCCCCAAACCCCCTCCCATCTGGCAACCATCAAAATATTCTCTGTATCTATGAGTTTGTTCTGTTTCATTTGTTTGTTTATTTGTTGGATAGAGTAATCTTGGTTGTAGGTCCTTGTTTTTCATCGCTTTAAATATTTTGTGCCAATCCCTTCTGGCCTGCAAAGTTTCTGTTGAGAAATCAGCTGACAGTCTTATGGGAGCTCCCTTGTGGGTAACTAACTGCTGTTTTTTTTTTTTTTGCTGGGTTTAAGATTTTCTTTTTGTCTTTAACTTTTGGCATTTTAATTATGATGTGTCTTGGTGTGGGCCTCTTTGGGTTCATCTCATTTGAGACTCTTAGCATTTCTTAAGCTTGAATATCCATTTCTTTCACCAGGGTAGGGAAGTTTTCTATCATTATTTCTTCAAATAGGTTTCCAATTCCTTGCTCTCTCTCTTCTCCTTCTGGTACCCCTGTAATGTGAATGTTGGTATGCTTGATATTGTCCCAGAGGCTCCTTAAACTGTTTTAATTTTTTTGGATTATTTTTTCTTTCTGCTGTTCTGATTGGATGTTTTCTGCTACCTTATCTCCTACGTCGCTGGTTGGATCCTCTGCTTTGTCTAATCTACTGTTTATTCCCTCTAATGTATTCTTTATTTCCATTATTGTATTCTTTATTTCTGACTGGTTCTTTTTCATGTTTTCCATCTCCATTTTTATGCTTCCTATCTCTTTGTTGAAGTTCTTTCTGAGATCATTGAGCATCCTTATAACCAGTGTTTGGAACTCTGCATCTGGCAGATTGCTTGTCTCCATTTTGTTTAGTTCTTTTTCTGGAGTTTTGTTCTGTTCTTTCATTTGGGGTATGTTTCTTTGCTCCCCATTTTGGCTGCCTCCTTGTGTTTGTTTCTATGTATTAGGTAGGGCTGCTATGTATCCCAGTCTTAGTATACTGGCCTTAGGTAGCAGGTGTCCTGTGGGGCCCAGTGACACCATCTCCCTGGTCACCAGAGCAGGGTGCTCTAGGTGTGCCCCTTGTGTGGGTTGTGTGTGTCCTCCTATTGTAGTTGAGCCTTGGTTGCTGTTTGTACATTAATGGGAGGGATTGACCCTGGGTTGTGAGGACTGGCCGTGATTACAGTGGAGGAGTTGTGGTGTAGGGGCTGACCCTATAGAGCAGGACTCACTTTAGCGGGGCTCTGGTGCCTGTGCCATTTTCCCTTTGGGTGTGTCATCCTTGGAGTTGGCCGGGTGATACTCCAGCTTGGTCTGAAGCTGGCCACTGGGCATGCCAGCCCTGAGGCCTCCTGGGAGGGAACTTGCTGCAGTTCAAATTCAGCCACAGGCTGTGCCCTGCCCAGAGTCACCTGGAATGAGCAACAAAGCAATCTGCAGATGGCCACCACCTGTGCTGTGCTTGGAGGTGCCCAAGAGGCCAAGCCATGAAGCAAGGCTGGCCATCGCTAGTGCTGGGCTTGGGGCTGCTCAGCCAGAGTATAGGACATGCTGAAGCCAGATGCTCCTTGTTTGGTTTTTGTGTACCTTGGAGAGATTTTACGAAAGTCTGCAGCATGAGCCAGGCAGATGGTTTGTACAGAAAAGCTACTAGAAGCGTTTGGGTGTGCTTGAAAATTGGGTGGGGTGTGGTCTCAGAGTCACCAGGGCAGAGCCAACAGTGTTAGCCAGCTTGATGGAGACTTATATAAGGCATCTGCCTGCATCAGCATATAGGAAGGGGGAGGGCTCAACAAAAAAAGCGTGGCTTCCACCAGCTTCGCAGTCTGTTAGAAAGCTGCCCCTCCAGCTCTCACCCTGAGACCAGACAACTCAGTTCCTCCCTGTATGTTCCTGTTGCCTTCCGATCTGCCCCCCAGCGCTGGAGCTCAGAGCAAGTGCATTGTCAGCAGGTAAGTCCTTGCGCCGGCCACTTAGGAGAAGCACCTGGGAGTGCAGTGTCCCTCGTCTCAGCCACAAATGCTGCTGGTTTTCACAGCCAAAAGTTATGGGGACTTCTGTCCCCAGCACCGTGGGCTGGGGAGTCCAGTGTGGGGCTGGGACCCCTCACTCCTCTGTGGGGGACCTCTGCAGCTGAGATATCCCTCCTGAGTTTTAATGGTCACACTCAGGTGTGGGACCAGGTCGTTCTGCATCTCTGCCCCTCCTACCAGTCTTGAGCTGGCTTATTTGTATGTCCTTAGGGATGTAGGGCTTCAGTTCTGCTAGATTTCAAGTGATTCTCAGTGATGGTTGTTCTGTGATTTAGTTGTCATTTTGATGTGGTCGTGACAGGATGCAAGCACAGAGTTCACCTACTCTGCCATCTTGATTGGAAATCTGGATACTTTTTAAACATATCAAATATTGACTACGCGTACAGTGCCAGATATTGTGTAGCACTCATTTCTACTTCTGCCCCTCTAGGCTTTTCTATATGCTGTTTTGTTCTGCTGGGATAGGACCTTCAGAAGCAGCTTTCCTGGCAGAGGCAGGGTTCCTGTTAGCTTCTGTCAATGTAGGTTGCATCAGGCAGGGGAAGGCATGAACCATTCTGTTTCAGGGGGCGCCTCCAGCCGAGGCAGGGCCACAGGTCAGGGGTGGCAGCAGGGGCCTGTGGGAAGCCACAGGCTCTGGCAGGAGCCCCTGCAGCAGCGGCAGTGGCAGGCGAGCTGAATTCTTCCCACAGGGGTGGAAGCCAGCAGAAGATGACTCCGGGAGTCATGCAGAGAGAGCAGCGGCTGTGGGCTCAGAGGAGCACTCGCCCTGCAGAGACTGGGCAGCTTTCGGCAGCCCCTGCTGTATTAATAATTGTAACGCTACCTTGATGCAATGCATCATTTATCTCCCTGTGTTAGAATCCTCTGTTTGTAATACCTGGAATCATGGCTGCTTTCCTAGTTAGGCACTGGCTGATGCTGAGAGTGAGTTAGGTGCTCGTTGGTAAATTATTTCGTTGTTGCTCCGTTATTTTTAATGGTGTGATTCTGAATCAGTGCTGCCACCAAAAATGATAACTCTTCACACCTACGTCTGCTTTGGGACACACAAGACACCCTCATGGGTGCTGTCTCGTTTGATTCTCCAGTAGCCCGTCAGATAGGAAAAGAAGATTACTTTACACTGGTGAGGAAGCGGGACCCGAGGGGTCCGTAGGGGCTGCACCGTACGTCTCCTGACGTGGGGTTTACTGCCCTGCCAGGGGCTGATGTGCACGGAGCCCGCATGTGCAGCCCTCCAGGAAGCATGAGCAGGAGGAGGGGGCATCTCCACGTCACACTTTCCATCTCGCCTCCACCCGCGATGGCACCTTGATACCCTTCCGGATCATTCTTTTTCCTCAAGGCTCGTCTGTGGTCATCGTTTTAACCAGGTGTCACTCACATGGAAGTGTGGGGAGCAGGGTTACGTCAGGGCCTGTGATTTTTTTTCCCCTTGGCCACACATCACGGTTCTCATAAATTACCATGAGGACACGTGTTAGTTCCCTGTCAACAAGAATTTGCTCAACACCTGCTGTATGGCGGGATCTGTGTTACGTGCTGGGCAGCATGAAGCTGTCTAGAAGCCAGCAAGCCAGTGAGGAAGGTCTGAGGCAAGAGGCTAACTGCAGGGCAGGGCAGAGCGGAGCAGGACGGGCAATGCCAGGGCACCAAGCTGGCTCACCGCGGAGACTGATGCTGGCGGGGTCAGGAGGGCAGAGGGCGAGTGCGAGGAAGGAAGGATGGAAGGCGCGAAGGCACGGAGACAGCAGAGCCTGGGATAAAACAGGAGCCGGCAAGAGGAGCTAAGTCTGTTAGGATGATGTGGATCTGCGCAATTCTCTCCTCTAAGCCAGGGGTTGTGTCACGTGCCCACATCAAGCGGAGGGTGAACATGCCTGAGAATGTATCAAGACTTCTCCCCTGGTTCAATTTATTATTATTATTATTTGGTAAATGTTATAGGTATTTCTACAGAAAAGTCCACATAGCAGCTTGACAGATTTTCAAGCTGACTTCATTCATGCCCCCCGCACCCATGAGTTTACAGCTCATGGCAGCCCTCCAGACGCCCCCCTGCTCTCTGGGTCATGGAGACTTCCAACATGAATGAGTTGTGCCTGGATTTGAACTTCACATAAGTGCACTCGTTACACAGTTGTAACCACTATGTGCTGTTTCATGTCTAGCTCCTCCATTCAACATTGTGTGTGTGTGAAATTTGGCCATATTGTTGCGAGTACTTATAGTTCATTCTTTTTTTTTAATTTTTGCTGTAATAATATCCGTTGTGTGACCATATCACAATTCATCTACCCCTCTCTCTTGCTGGTGGACATTTGTATTATTTCCGGTATTTGGGCTATTAGATGTAGTGCCGCTGTGAACCTCTGTACAGATCTTTTGCTGAAGATGTGCATGGCTTTCGAGAAATAGAATTATCTACTTACAGGTATGTATATGTTCAGAGTTATGACACTCTTGGCCATTGTCCAGTGCCCTGGTTTACGCTAAGTACGCTTTGGGTGGGTGGTAAGGTCGGGCTTGTCTTCAGGATTTGTAATGATTAGGTCCCTAAACGAGGTATCTTTCCATGAGCCCTAATAGTTAGATTGGCAGTGGGCTTTTTTCTCCTGGGTCAGGTTGCTGAGTTTTTAAATCTCTCAGTTTCATCCCCAAGAGCTTCTTTTTATAGCCTAACATAGCTGTATGCTCTAACACAGACCAAATCCAGGCTCTGGGGAGAATTTTTTTCAACTAAAATGAAAGATGTGAACAAGTACTTTTTCAAAATTGAAATGTAAGGCTTGAACACCAAGTCACACATGCCTTCCGCAGGTTACTCACTGCTGCCACGTTGACGCGAAGCAGGGCTGGGAGTGGGGTTTCTGCTGACTCCTCCCTGCAGGGGTAATGCAGTAGAGTGGTGAGAGACCCCAGTGTGTGGGGCTGGGATTCCCTAGCCCCGAATTCTTTTCCACCAGGACCTGTCACCAGTCGAGTTACTTATCCTTGCTGAACTTCAACTTCCTGATGAGTTAAACTGGGGATAAGTCAGCAGTGACTACCCCACAGCATTTTAAACACCAAACGTGATAACTCGTGTGAAAGCATTTAGCTCAGTAACTGGTACTCAGTAAACCCTCAATATTTGTTAACTTAGAACATTTTCTTTTGATGGGATATTTTTATACCTAGTTTTTTTTCATTGTGATAATGAACTTGAATATGTTAATTCTGAATCCTGTAGTTATTGTTTTGTTATTGAAGTAATATGTGTGTGATGTTAAATTAAAGGGTTTTAAATGTGAATATCAGAATCTCTGTTCCCCCATCACCAACTCTACTCCCCAGAGGCAGCCACTTCTAAATCTTTCTGTCAGACCTTCTGATTTACCTCTATAGCTCTAAATTATGTGTTTGCACCCATTTTCCTTTTTAAATTATTTTTTAGATCAAAGTAATACAAAGAGTATATAGCAAGAAGTTCACTTTTCCAAGCCCTACCCCATTCTGCTCCATAGAAGGAATAGCTTTTAAACTCCTTTACCAGATTTTTAAAATATTTACCTCCACATTTTAAGTAATATGCAGATACTATTGTCTGATTCGTCAACTTTTAGCTTTATCTATTGGTTTTATTTGAAAAGGGCTGAGATTCTGGTTCCCTTCTACCTAATCTTCCAAATTATTCTCCCAGGTTAGTATATTAATTTTTATTTAAATCCATTTCAGTGGTTTAGCTATTTTAATTATTGAAAATTATCCACTGTTGACCCAACAGAATTGTATGATTACATATTTTTATGCAAATTTCTATTTTTCCAAGAGTTAACAGTTGCCTCAGTTTTTAAAATTTTTATTGTTTCTCTTTAACATCTGTCTTTCCAGACTTCCAACAGTCTCTACAAGGCTTCTCAGTACAGTCCTTCACACACTCGAACTTGTCAATAACAAATCTATGTATGTGTCTGAGAAATAGTCTTTCTGGAGTCCTTGTAAGTAATTGTTCTAATCCAGGCTGCCTGCTCTTTTCATGATGAATTTCGTTTGCCATTACCTGGGGGAATTTCTGTTTCCTCTTTCCTTCTTGAATCTCCTACTTTCTGGGTTTCATATCTTCCTCTTTCTTGGATTATCACTTCTTCAAGGTAGAGCATTTCTTCTTGTTGCTTCCCCAAGAAAGGGTGGCTGGGAAGTATATGTTTTTGAAAATTTCATGCATTGAAATTTCTACCTTCACTTTGATTAGTAGCCTATTTGAGTATAGATTTATGGATTGGAATCATTTTTACATAGAATTTTGAAGATATTTGTCCATTATACTCCAGCTTCCAGAGCTGTTGAGAACTACAAAATTATTTAAAATCCTTGGGTGATGGTATATATATTTTTTCTCCTTGGAAGTGTTTAAGGTCCTCCTTTTGTTCTTTGGGTTCTGAAGGTTCATGATTATCAGCTTCTATTCGATTCATTATTTTGAACACACAGTGGGTTTTTCTGTGTGTTCATATCAGAGATAATCATGTTGCCATTATTTATAATTATTTCACTTCATTCTTCTCTCCTTACTTTTTCTATTAGTCAGATGTTAGACATCCAAGATTGATCCACGATTTTCTTGTCTTTTCTGTCTGTTAATCCTCTCTTCTTATTATTATTCTGCTTTCTGGGAGAATTCCTTGACTTTATATTCTAATCCTTCTATTGATTTTTTTTAAGGTCTCATGGATACTTTTAACTTTTCCTTTTTTAAACCAGAGTACATTCTTATTTTTTAACTGTTCCTCTTTATTAATTCGTGTGCTTATTTCATGGATGCAAAATTCTCTCTTACTTCTTTTAGGATAATAACTAATTATTTTGAGATTATCTTCTGCATCCTGTGTTCTTTCTGCTTCCTTTGAGCTCATTTACATTTTTTAATATTTTAATCATTTTAATCTTTATCTTTCATGTTAGGTTCTGTCATTAAAGGTCTTAGTGATCCTTGGCTGAGCATTCATATTTAGGAGTGAGGCAATAAAAAGGTTGGCTGGTAGCTGCATGAGTGTGTGTGTGTGTGTGTGTGTGTGTGTGTGTGTGTGTGTGTGTGTTCAGAAATCAAGTCACTTTTTGAGTTGGTCCCTGAATGTCAACTCAGAAAAAAATATGGATGAAATTTCCTAGAGGGCAGCCCCAGTCTTCTGCCTGGGGGTAAAGCTTGCTTGTAGGATGGAGCTGGGAGGGAGAAGAAGACTCCTCTCACTGTTCATTTTGTAAATGTTCACTCAGTCCCCCTGGTTTGAATAAGACAGTTTACTCCCATCTTCCTGTGTGCCTCATTCTCTTGAGTCTGAGACCCTCTGGTTTAGCTGTTCCAGAAATTAAATGTTCTTCCTTGTGTGGGTGTGGAGTACCCAGAAACATCAGATGGCAATCCGGGGGTCTAATTGCTCTCTAATATGGAATTTTCAAATGCGCCTTCTATCTTTAGTTTCCTACCGCATCCCTGCTTTTCTCAGTACTTGGTACTTTCAATTCTGAGGATGTATTAGTTTGTTCCCAACAGCATGTTGAATCTAAAGTTTTCTTGGGATCACCAAAGTTTGTTAATTACCATAAAATTGAAAGGCCTTTAAGTGTTTGGGGACCCTACCTAGTCTCAGCATTTCCTGCACCCCCTACCCCCACCCCCTGCTTCATCTCCAACCCCTCCTCTCCTGCTTCTCTAAGCTTCAAAACCTGTGAGAAGTTACAGTGTTGATAAACAATTGTTGAAACCAGATCTTCTGACCTATTCCTAGAGTACAGCTGGCCTAAGCATTAGATCAAGTCCTCGCTGAGTTAATACACTAAGATTGTTTTTCCATATTAAGTAACGGGAAATAATTTAATATGGGAATGAAAAAGTGTATTGAGTTGAGTGTCTTTAACCTTCTGGGAGAGGGAGGTGTAATTCCCAGACACTGGAGTGTCACAGGGGAGGAAAGGAAATGAGTAAAGAATCCCTCTAGCGCTGTAAGGAAAGATTCTTTGATTCTCCTGCAGGGCACAGCAGGGGTGTAGGTGAGAATACACCTTCTTGTTTCAAGGAAACATCTCCTAAGCACTTAATCGCCCAGTTGGATACTTTCAGAGTCATTGCACATGTGTCCCTCATGGGGATCCCCTTTATCAAAGGCGAGCCAGCCCCAGGTAACTTAATCCTGAAGGCACCTTAATTGATGGCACAGAAGACCTGAGAATGGGAGGCGTGAACACTAAAAATCATTCTCTGCTGGTGAGCTGGCATCCCAGATGGCAGGACTCTTCTTTTCAACAATTAATCACTCAAAGGGGGAAAATAATCAGTCTCATCAAGTCAAAGCAAGATGGATTCAAAAATTCTTTCAAGACGTAAACCTGGGGTCCAGAATCTGCCTTGAAGGAATCGTGGTTTTATTTTCCAAGTACCTTCCTTGAAGAGCAGAGCTGATCAAATTACTCATTACAAAGGACAGTTCCAGCTCAGAATTAACAACCCAAACCACCTTTGAACCTTTGCAGCATTAACTTCCTATTGTGTGCCTGGCTCATTTTGCCAGTAGCTACAGAGGGCTAAAGCTCCCAAACAGATCTCCAGTCTCTGAAGGACTCATCGACAAAACCTCAGTCAGTAAGTGTCATTTCTGAAAGAGAAGGTCACGGGCTTAGCCTTTGCTTCAGGAAGGTGGAGGTGCCTTATTTGGCTCTTTTCAAAACTGCTGCTTTCTGGAAAAAGTGAACAGCCATATCTTGTGTCCTGTACAGTAACTGATCACATAGCTGTCAGCGATCAGACTGGTTCTGATTTTATCGAAGGCATAATTGAAAAGCACGTGCGTTGCCAGGTGTAGTGTAGCAGCCCTGAAGCTGGGGGCAGTGTCCCACCCCCTGGAGAGCTGGCATGGTCCTCCCTGTCCCCCACCGCCTGGTAGGGGCCAGAGCAAAACAAAGTGAGTTTTTAAAAAGCTCTTTATTCACTTATGGAGAACCATTTCTGCAGCCTGCATTTCAAAGAGGGGTCCAGTCAATGTTGTATAATCCTTTTAAATACCAAATTACTTTTTAAACAGAAAAAGAGATTTTAAAAAGTGTATGTAATAGTAATTTTCCTGGTGAATACGTCTGTGAAATTACTGTGAAGGATGATGTAATCAGAATGCGTTTTGTGAGCTTAAAAAGAAGCATTAAAATATGGTTTCTCATGGGTTACTCATATTAGGTAAAATGGTGTTATTTATTATTTTAAGTGTAGTTTTTAATTACAGTTGACATAGAATGTTATATTAGTTTCAGGTGTACAACACAGTGATTAGACGTTTATATGCCGTGTGAAATGATTCCCCTGATAAGTCTAGTGGCCGCCTGGCTCTATACATAGTTACCACAATAGTATTGACTATATTCCCTACACTGTATGTTTCATTCTCATGACTATTTTTTTTTTAAGATTTTTTTTTATTGGGGAATTGGGGGGATGGGAACAGCGCTGGGGAATTGGGGGAAGGGGAACAGACAAGTTGCTGTCGTTTTGTTCTTCAGTCTAGTTGTGGAGGACGTTGCTTCACTGGCCCAAGTTGGCACCATCATTGCGCTCTTCCCGGGGGAGGCAGATCAGTCGCCGGCTTCTGGACGGCCACTCACTGCAGCTGCTGGCTGCTCACGGCGGCTGCTGGCCGCTCACGCTGGCTGCTGGCTACATACGGTAGCCCATGGCAACCCACTGCCACAGGGGCTGCAGCCTACGCCGTCGCCGGCCACTCACGGCAGCCCAGCTCCAGGTTGAGCTGTTGTTCAGCATCTTAGCTGTGGAGGGCAGTGTCACTGGCCCTCATATGTGGGATCCGAACCGGGGCCCTCTGGCGTCCCAAGCCAGCTCTTAACCATCACGCCACTCGGCCGGCCCACCCATGACTATTTTTAAAAAGTGTGTCTTGTAGTAATTTTCTAGTGAACATATATGTGAAATTACTGTGAAGGATGATATAATCAGAATGCATTTTCTGAGTTCAAAGATAAGTGCTAAAATATGTTTTTTTCATGGATTAGTCATATTAGATTAATAAAAAAAACACTATAATACTTCTTAGCGTAAGAGATTGTTGCTATTTTTTCTTGGACTGAGTCATTGAGGGGACAATTTAAATTGAGTTGGTAGAAATTTACTCTTTTTAAAATTGTGTTTTAAAAATGTCCTGTACGCTTTTCTAAAGTGGAATGGCTTTCATTTTTGATTGATTTACATGCTGTTAATGATTCCTTCAGAAAAAAAAATTTTTTTTTAAGAAATGAAATGTCCCAAACTGCGGAGACCCTTCATTCTCTTCCCTGAAGGTCCAGAGAAAGACGGGAGGTAGATGCGTGTATATTAATGTGCACACTGACAATGAGCAGACAAGCCTAATTTTAGGCCCATCAGCCTCAACAGTTCCTTTTTAATCATTTGGATTTGAACAGATATGCAAATATAGGAATCAGAAGTAAAGAACTCACAATTTAGAAGTCACATCAGTGCTAAAATTGCTTGAGAGATGCACAGATTTGTAATTCGTTCATTATGCTCTGATTCCAGAACTCTATGGTTCTATTAAAAATGGGAGTCAGAAACCATCCCTAATGCGCGAATCCATGTGAACAGCATGCTTATTTGTAAATGTCAAGTCTGAGAAGCCACAGCTGCCTCGCACAGACACCCTGGGCCTGCCTGTGGGTGGGGTGTTACCGCCCTTTGGTGCTGGGAACACGAACGCTAAGTAAGTGGAGATGCTGAGCACCCTCCCACGCAAGTCTTTAGTGGACAAGATGGGCCTTTTAAAAACTCCATAACAGAGTTCGTAAACCTTGAACTTCTATTGCTTCTCTCCTTCCCAGGTCACAATCGGCCATGTTCTTTATACCAGCTGAGTGATGATATAGTGTGACCTTGATGCAAGTGGAGAATATGACAGTCCAAACGTGCATCTTCTAGGAGCTGACCGCAGCTCGACTCTGCAGTCTTGTACAGACTTATCTGTGGTTTCAGGTTTTGCAGTTTCAGTTTCTCAACTGGCAACCAAGGTCTAAAAATATTAAATGGAAAATTCCAAAAATAAACAAGTCATGAGTTTGAAGTTGCAGTTGTCCTGAGTCGTGTGATGAAATACCTCGCTATCCAGTAGCTGGATGCCCTCTGTGCCACGTCTCCTTGCTGTGTGTGCTTCCTGCCCCTGTGTCACTTAGCAGGCATCTCAGTTATCAGATTGACTGGCGTGGTATCACGGTGCTTGTCTTCAACTCACCCTTCTGGTAGCCTAATGCTACGTCACAGTACATACGTCATTTGCCTCCCTTCCTCTCATCACATAGGTGTTCTGTCATCTGACATCACCACAATAAGAAGGGTGAGTACAGTATAAGACATTTTGAGAGAGAGAAAGACCACATTCACATAACTTTTATTACTGTATGTTGTTATAACGGCTCTATTTTGTTATTATTGTTGTTGTTAATCTTTTACTGGTGCCTCATTTATAAATTAAACATTATCATAGGTACATGTGTATAGGAAAAAACATAGTATATACCGGGGGTGCCAAAAAGTGTACACAAGTGGACACTTTGGTCAACGTTGCTCACGCAGGAGTTTGCTGTGATCAGAAGTGTCTGGACGCTGATGGGAACCACTTTGAGCGCCTCTTGTAATTGCAGAAGTCAAACGTGACTTCTAGTCATCTTTTGTTAATGGTATATATTGAGTATTACAATCTTAATAGTTTTCCTTTCTTAAAATGTGTATGCATGTTTTTGGCACCCTCTGTATAGGGTTCGGTGCTATCCCCGGTCAGGCATCCACGGGGGTCTTGGAACATATCCTCTGCAAACAAGGGGCGACTACTATACAAAAACGAAGTAAAAATGAGAAAGCATTTAGTTAGGTGAGCCTTATGTTTTACTTACTAGATGAAGCAGGACACTGCGTGGCTGGCTGTCATTCAGAGGCATTTTCATTAAACCACGGCCTCTCTTTGAGCTCGTGATGCCCAGGATACGGCACCACTACAAACCACCCAGCTTCCTGGCTAGTAAGCTACCATGTGATCAACTCCTCTGCCAAAGACGGTCATAAACATTTTCAGAAGCAAAGGCAGAATTCTCAATTCATCATGGAATGAGGCACTGTGATCCATGTTTAATCAGAGACAGGAATTTCAATATACAGCCATGGCGGTCACCGTGGGACAGGCACAGGCACTTTTGACGTTGGTGCTTGGCAGATGCAAAACAGGTCCAGCTGGGCTGCTAATGGTCCTGGCCATTTTCATCCTATGGCTTCTGTGAAGTGACTTCAGGCTTCATTTGACACATCCTCCCCCTCACTCCTCCCACACCGCTCCACCCAGGGGCCCTTGTCCTAGGGAGATGTCACATTAGCACTCACTTCTAACTGCTGGAATTCTCTGGCAATCAGGCTTGACCTCATGAGGCAGGAAGGCTAAGCCACCCACACAGGAGCAGAGCGGAGCAGATGCTAGAAGTCTCAGAGACACCTGCCCATGAGAATGGACGTGTTGGCCCCAAGTTCCTGGACAAAGCAGTGGCCCATTTTTTTCCTACAACCTTCGAAAGTGGGAGGGGTGTAGGAGTGGATGGTGGGCATGGGAAGCGCCAGCTTAGTCATAAAGGACCCGGGAGAGGATTAGAACAATTCATATTTATATGGCCCCAGAGCCGTATCTCACATATCTCTGTTTGGCACCAGTTTTTCTTCATGTTTTATGTAAGATGTGGGAAAAATGGAGACTCTAGCATGCAGCCAAGCACTCTGACTTGGAGGGAATTCAGGGGGAAGGGAGTGGCTTTAAAGGCCAGAACCTGAAAGTACCCAGGGGACTGACCAACCCTGACTATTTCAGATTCCTCCCCGTTGGCCCTGCACGCTTCTCCAGGAAGCCCTGGATTTGGGCCCTGGCTGCCTATTCTGAGTGGCTGTGATCTGGGTGCCCTGTGGTCGGGGTTGGCTCTCTCCACACCGGTCATTTCTGGCAGCTGGGAGGCTGAAGCCTCCCTTTCACTCTTAGCTAACGCTGGTCTTCTCATTTTCTTTTCCCGTTTTCTGCTTCCTTCCAAATGGTGCACATATGAGGTCAGACAATTAAGTTTGCGAACTGTCCACTGTGTAAGTGCAGGCTGTTTTGTGACAGGGCCCTGTGGTGTGACATATTCTTTTTAGCATACGCTCCAATGGCTTAATCTAGTGTTTACTCAATAGGGAACTCTCAGCATCTGCAGCGTTCTTTCTTACATGGACGATCAGGCTCTTCCTGCTACCCGAGGACCACACCTTTCAGAGATGTTGACTTCTTTTTGTGAAGAGCAGATAACCAAATGCTTGCAGGGACAATTGCCTAAATTACTACTGATGGAAGACGTGGAGTCTATCTTTTCAGAACATGACTAAAAGCATTCTCTACATATATTAGTATTTCAAAGTTGATGAGCCAATAATTTGAATTCTATTCTTGAGGAAAGCTTTTTTTTTTTTTAAAAGGCAAGAAATCTATACTTAAGCATTATCTACCACTATCAAGTGTTTTCCATGCCTTGAAGTGTATTTTAGCAGCATTAGTATGTTGATAAAATTATGGTAAATGGTATTTTAAAAAGCTAGGTAATATATCTTTTGATGGAAAATAAAATAAAATATGAAGTGCTGTTTCTGAAAGCAATTGTAGGTTAAAAACATCTATACACATCTATTTATAAACACAGATATGCATATATAAACACATACATAGTCATACATTTGCATAGACATAAATACACATGGGCACATATAGTTTTAAGAAAATTTATGTCTATTTCTTGGCAGTTTGGTGCCACGATTTCATAGGATCTTAGTCATCTATCACCTTTGCAAGAGTGCATTGGTTTCTTAATATATCCTATGGGTTTATTACGTTTTATTTGTTGGTGTTGAAACCCTGACTTATTTTCTCTTGGGGCTGAGTTTGAATATAAATTAAAACCACTAAATATAAATAGGAAAAATGGCTGTCATCCCCCTCAGGTTTCAACATGAACTTTTATTTAATTTATTTGATCTCTAATTTTTTTAACTCCCATGTTTTCACTCATGCTACCAAGAAGCAGATTTCCTTTAAAAATACAATTTCTGTGAATGTTTATAACTAATTGAGCTGCGTCTTCCCCAGCCTCTCAGTTATGCTCTCCAGCGGGGAATGGTTTTGCGTCTGAACAAATGTCAGCAAACAAACAAACCTCTGGTGTTGGAATGAAATAAGATCTCCTACATGCATACAAAACTCATATTGTTTTTAAGTCTAATCTTTTAAAAATGTTTTTTTACTCTGTGAGTCTAATTTCTAGCACAATTCAGTGTGATTTATAGGTTTGTAGAGCATTTGTCATATTCACTTACTTAGTAAATGAATTTGTGATTATAACATTAAATTATTTTCAATTGAATTTTGGTGTTCAATTAAAATTAGTCCACATTCCATGGACCATTTTATTTTATAATATTAAAATTATTTTTGATACACTTAACATATGACCTTGGGAAATACAATTGATGTTATTCATAGGGGAGGTTGATCATATGAATACTCCAAAACCGTGTTCTATTTAAAAATGTCACCATTTTTTACTGGGCAGATAGCTCGGAGAGGAATATCTTGATGGGGACACCTGGAGTTGCCATCTGAAGACTGTCAGCAGAAATGGTGCAGCCTGGCAAATGCTGCAGCCAGGCCACTTTCTGAAGAAAAATGGTCACAAATGGGGACTGTTAAAGTATAATACCTTTATAGCAATTACTCCTTGAGATTGGTCCTAATCGATGTTAACATGTTAAATGAAGTACCAATAATGAGCATAGTTTATTTACTGCTAAAATGAAATGGGCCACATGGTGGAACAGAGCGGCAGATGAACAAAAGGGTCAAACTTAAAAGGTAATTCATAATATAGCATATGAGTATGTAGGCACTTCAAATAAGTGGGAGCAGGATTATTTATTAAAATATATAACCAAACTATAGATTGGACTTTAGAAAGTAATGAGGAGGAGAGATTTCTATTTACTTTTTCCATCATAGTCAATTCTAAACAGATTAAATAAAAATGAAATAAAGTATAAAATAAGTTCACTATGCGTGAACTTATTTGTGATCTTGCAATGTGGAGAGCCCTTTTAAGTGGGGCATATGGATCAAAAGCAATGGGAAAATGAGAAGTTTTATTACTTATAAAATTAAAGTTCGAGTGTAGATAAAATATCTTAAGCAAACTCAAAAGACAAATGACAAACTAAGAAGAAATACAGATGCTCCTTGAGTTACGATTGGGTTACGTCCCAATTACCCTATCGTTAGTTGAAAATATTGTAATTTGAAAATGCGTTTACTACACCTAATCTACTGAACATCATAGCTTAGCCTAGTATACCCTAAATATGCTCAGAACACTTACATTAGCCTGTGGTTGGATAAAACCATCTAACACAAAGCCTATTTTATAATAAATTGCTAAATATCTCATGTAATTTGTATCCCTTTCACATTATCATAAAGTTGAAAAATTGTAAGCTAAACCATCATAAGTCAGGGGCCATCTGTATTTGTAGTCCATATGGCAAATTAAAGGCTAATTTCATTAATTTACAAAAAAACAAAAAACAAATGAAAGAAAAACAGTGAACCCTTCAAGCAAAGGGAATAAATGTGGAATTCACGGCAAAGAAAGACTACTGAGTAATTAACTTAAGAAAATATTATACATAATTAAAGAAGCAAATAAATATAATGACATGGTATTTTTTTTTCCTTTTGGATTTTTTTTTATCAAAAGTTGAGAATACAGCAAGTAGGGAAATCCCAGGTGAATGAAACCATTGCACAGATGCCTTTCTGAAACCCTGACCTTCTATGATCCCAAAAAATGTGCTTTGTGGCTTCAGCAATTTATAAAGGGGAAGGGGAAAATACTGGAAAAGGCCACTATTTAATGGTGATAGAATGAAGCTTCAGAGGTCCTAATCAGCCTAGGGCCAAAAAAGAAAATTTAAAATCTGCACAGAGCAAGCAAGCCTCGGATGCTGAGAGTAAGGCGTTCAGACGCCAACCTGGTGAGTTCTCAGCGAGCACCACAGGAGCCAGTGCAGCGAGGCTGTTGGTAGTGAGGTGCAGACACACACGTATAAAGGGGCACACTCACATCCACACACAGACACACACACCCGAAAGAGGGAGGTTTTTACTATATTGTACAGCTGATGTGAAATTTCATTTTCCCAAGGGTTTGTGCAAATGTTGAGCCAGATTTCGCTCCTCCTGTTGGGTGTTGGGCGATGCCCAGAGACGGCTACCTCTGTTGGCGATGCTGCATCTTGTACCCCGTGTCCCAAAGTGCACGACCGAAGAGCAAGCCTGGCTTCTGATAGGCGCTGCTGCTTCCACACAACTAAGGGAGCTTCCTGGCAGAAGCCACTGCCCGCTGGCCTGTGTCCTCAGGGAGTAATACCGTTCTTTCGGCAATCAGGCACTGGGTCTTGCTGGGTCCACCTAGCACCCGTGGCAGTGACCTTACCCAGAACCAAAATACTCTTAGTTTCTTCCCAAGTTCTACAATGGACTCTTTTTTCCTGGTCCCCAGCTTTTGCTGGAGATTGGAAGGGGAGAGAAAGGAGAAAAAGAGCTGAGAAAACCCTGCACCGAATAAGTAGGACACCCTTCCCGTATTTCCAAACACCAGCTGAGGATGCCAGCCCCGTGCTTAGGGCCTCAATGTCTAGTTCTAATGCCCATAATCCCCAGGGTGTAACGTAATCACCTGAAGTCTCGGATGCCAGTAAGTAACCCAAGAATCAAGTGCTATTTGGGTGGTTCACCTATGAGCCAAGATCAGAATTCTATGAACCAGAGCCTTTCCCTACCACTGTCCTTGACACCGTCACAGTAACCTCCGGGCCATAAGCAATCTTTCCTTTGCTTCTAGCAGCTCTTCAAATAAGCTTTCAAGATTCTACCAGACTCCCTGGCAATAACATACACTTTCTTTTTCAAACTTCTCTCGCCATCCCTTTAAAACGGGGTTCAGGGAATGCTGACAGCTCCATGGTGGGTATTGGGTCTGCTTTCCATGAGTTCTACTGTTTCTTGTTCAAGGAGAGCTGATGTGCCCGTCATGCCAAGGCTCACTAGGACGGTGGGCCAGAGGGGAAACTCATCCTTCCTAACCCCAAGGGGGCATTCTCCCAACCTGTGGAAGTGAGCTCGGGAGGCACCTGGACAAGGCAGAATCCCTTTCGTGGCTGGCTCCATGCCAGGAACCGTGATTCCAGGGAAAGGCCGGTTTTTATCCCCAGGAGGAGGAAAGGTGGTTAGGGCAGTGATTTTCATTGAGGGAAATTTCCAGGGTGTTCCAAAGCTCCATAACAAGGGTAGGGGAAGCGGTCACATCCTTGCAATCAGATAAAATCACCACCAAGCTGAACAGGATGCCAGGAAGTAGCCACTTCAACCGCCCTGCTAACATTTCCAGAGCTCCCCCACTGTCTCCACCACCCCTTTGCCAGCATAACTGACTTTCCCAAGCAGGTGGCTTAGAGAGGGCCACCCGCATAGTGACAAGTCAGTCTCTCCCAGGACAACTTAGTTAGCCTCTGACACACCCTGTTAGCCATTCACATGCGACTTCCACTGAGAAAACACATGCCTGCTCCCTCTACCTCAGGACTCCAGCAGCCTCTCAGGCATGAGTGGTCATGTGATCGCTGGGCTGGGGCTGTGCTCTCTGCCCCGCTGGGGTCCAAGGTGTGTCGCCTCTAGAAGGCATCTGTGTGCACCAAGGCATCACACATTCTGGGGCTAGCGCCTGAGCCTCCTATAGTCACTTTGTGAAAAATGGAAACAGTGTCTGGTACTTGCGTGTTTCTTCTATACAAAAATTCCCCCTCCATCCCCTACTCTTATGTTTTAAATATTTATATAAATTCTTATTTCAACAGTAAGTTAGAAATCTTACTTACAATAATTTCTTTGTTCTCCCAAAAGAGCATCTAAAATCACACTCCCATCCCTTAATAGGATATAAATGTTCGCCTCAATTGGTTTGTGTTATTGTTTAAGGAGAGAAAGGGGAGAAGAATGAACCACCCACTGACCTGTTTCTCCGTATTCTTCACAGAAATAGGATGAGGACCAGAAGCCAGGTAGCCAGGGTCTGGCAGAGCCCTCGATCGGGGATCCCGAGAGCAAGGCGCTCAGGACTGTTTCTCCTTTCCTCTCAATCGACGCACTCCTTCCTCTGAGGTGTGATTTAGTTTTGTTTTTCTCTCCTGAGTTGTGTGCCAGGTGGAGCCCCTGGGGAGTCACCAAACCCACGAGGCTGTCAGAGTTTTGGGGCTCCTCTGGACCAGCATTGGAGGCCAGTGAGGGGAGGCCTGCAGCACTGCTGGCCCTGGTTCAGGGTCACGGTCCCTGGCTACTGGTGGGTATCACAGTGCATCCTCTCCACTGCAGCCTCCGCCGATCATGAAACGGAACTCCTGGAGGTTGGAGACAGCATGGAAGTGAACAAAAGCGCCAGCAACCACAAAGACGTGAAACAGCTGATGAGAGTGAAACCAGATGTCATACTTGCCAGGAGAGAAGTGTACCAGGATGTGGGCGGCATACAGGGCAGCTCCCGTGATGTACAGGCCGGCCGTGAGCAGCAACCAGCCCATCTGTCCTGTGGTGGCAGCCTTCAGCAACCCCTCCGATGATATAGTGCAAGGCAGGAATGATTCCGCTCAGGCCTAGGCCCAGACACACGCCTGCTCTTACTCCTTGGTACTGAGGGGCGGCAAACATGTCCCACTGGGAGACTGTGATGGCCGCGATGCCCAGCACACAGATGACAATCTAGTAGATGAATCTACTGTTTAGATTACAGTAGAAAGAATACTAAAGCCAAGGAACAAAACTTCTCATGATCAGAAGAGCAATACCAGAGTAATCCAGTGTAGAGAAGAGTCGGGAGACCCCTTCTGAGTGGCCGTAGACTGTGTGAAAGAGCCATGAAAAAGAAAGGCAGAGAATGGCCCCCGAGAAGAATAACCTGAACACCACCTTCTCTTGCAAAGGGGCCACAAAGGAGATGCTTGGGCGAAACATGAAAAGACTCCAGGCACAGGAAGAATTCACAGCATCAGAGATGTGTCCAGAGGTTGCCTGTCTCCGTGTGCATTCTGAAAATGCTCTTAAAAACGGGCCCCGAAAGAAGGCCTAGGGGGCCGGTGTCCGCGTAGGAGGAAGTCGTTATCTTGAGCCAGTCTGGGAGCACTTCATTCCTCGTCATCGACCTTCCCGTACCTTACAAACACACTCTTCCATTCCTTCCAGAGCAGGATGGGCTTGCACGAGAGGGGACATACCCATAAACCCCTCCTCCTCCTGAGACGCTTCATCACTGGACTCATGTTCCTCAGATCTTTTTCTTATGATGGGAATAGAGAACCGATGCCTCTAAAATGGGCGCCAAATAGGGCCGGCCGAGTGGCTCAGTTGGTTAAGAGCTCACTCAAGAGTTTGAGCTCTGAGCAACAGCGGTTCGAGTCCAGCCCGAGCTGAGCAGCCGCTGAGCTGCCAACAGGTAGCAGGATGGCTCAGCTAAAAAAAATAAAAAATAAAAATAAAAAAATAAAAATAAAATGGGCGCCAAATCTCCTTGGTGGTTGTCATTGTCACCTGTCCTAGTGCCATCCAGTTGGTGTCCTTTTCTGAGCCATGTGTCTGGCTCTGGAGTCCTGCTATACTCCAACTGGTTTTCCACTGTCTCATTCATGGGATACACAAGCCTTTCTTACAAGGAGGTCTTTCTTTCTCTCCCTTCTTCCTGGGAGGATGGACTTTCAGGATAGAGTTGACCCCAGAGCTTGTCGCCACCTCACCATAAACCTAGGACTCCTCAGGAACCACAGCTGAGGGGAAGGGGTGGAGGGGGGGAGTGGAGGAGGGAAGGGGCCCAACCCGGTGTAGCTGCCGCCGCTGTCCCCACCACGATACCATGACATGATATTTTAAAATCAATCTAATTGTTAAAAATTTGCCCGTACCCAGTGCTAGCCCAAGTGTGAAACATGAAACCCTAGTTACTGTTGGTCAGAATATAAATTAGGTCAAAATATAAATACATTTTTTAAAAGTATGAACCAAGTGTTCTGCTTTCAGTAATGATGGGGTAGCTTGTTTCATACTAATCCATACATAACAATCATAAAATATTGCTAAAGCAATTTTTTAACTATACCAGAAAATAACCAAAAGAATGCAGAAAGTGGAGAAGGTAGAATGTTGAAATAAGGGACATGCTTTGGGTAAGATTTGCATTTATGCAACATTTTAGCTGGAAATAAAACAGAAATCCACAGATTTACTGCTTTGAACATTAAAAAAAAAAAGTAAAAGTAAAAAGGGGATATCCTGAAATAGAACTACAGAGGGAGAAGACCCCAAATCTGAATATGAAATCTACTTAAATCTTTGGCTTAGGGAAGATTCTAGAAGACCTGACAGAAAGCAGCAGATAAAAAGTTGAAAGAAATGAGTGAAGATTTCAGCTTCTGCCTATCCCCAAGCGAGGCAGAGTCTGGAGTTTAATTTAGCTAAGTTTATTGCATGCTGGGAAAAATATCAACAATCGTCAAAGAAACATAACAAAATCAAGTCTCCTTATTGTTCAGCATACAATGAAAAATTGTCAGGAATGGGAAAGAACAAAAAAAATGTGACCTATAGTCATGTGTAAATCTCTAAACCTGAAGATAATAAATGAAGAGAACGTTTCCAAGCTGAGGAATAAAAAGGTTTTAAAAAAACTAGAAAAAAAATTAACAGATACTTTAGTGATTTTTGGGACAATATCAAGTAATCTAATTGATATGTATTTGGAGTCCCAGACAAAGAGGAGAGAGAATGGAGCAAAAGTATTTGAAGAAGTAAGGGCTTAGGTTTTCTAAATCGGTAAAATATTGGGTTGTCGAAAAAGTCATGACTCATTTTTGCAACGAAAAACATAGAAAAAAACACGTCATGACTTTTCCGACAACCCAATATTAAAGCTACAGATCCAAGATCAGCAAATATCCAGCAAGATACATACAAAGAAAAAAAATTGTCTAAGTATGTCATAAATTGCAGAAAACCAAAGATAAAGGGAAAACCTTGAAAGCAGTCAAAGGAAAAAAGACACATTACATGCAAGACAACAATAATATAAATAACAGCTGACTTTTCAACAGTAGCAATAGAGGCCAAAGGATAACAGGATCATATTTTTTAAAGCACCGAAAGAAAAATAAATTGTCAACCCAGTGAAAATATTCTTCAAAAAGGAAAACAAAATAAGGACGTGTTCAGATACCTGAAAACCGAGGGAATGTTTCACCATTAGAGCTGCAGTACAAGAAATGTTAAAGGAAATTCTTCAGTTTGAAGGGAAATTATATCACATGGGAAACTGGAATACAGAGCACTGGACATGGCAAATATGGGAGTAAATTTAAAAAAAAATGCTTTTTCTTCTCTTAACTTCTTTAAACCATATAATTAATTAAAATGAAAACGGCAGCACTGCATTATGTGGTCTATAACGTAGGTGACAAAATAGTGCAGGGGCAGGCCCAGTCTCTGAACACATGTCCTCGTGAATGACTGGGGCCTGGAACTGCCAGGCACATCATGGCTGGGTAAGCAGAGTGTGGGGGGAACGTAGCCTTTACTTGAACTCTTGTCGGGCAAAGTTGTCCCCTGTACAAACTGTCCACTGTACACAGAGGCCCTGGAGAAAGCCAGGTTACCCTAGAAGATGGGTGTGACTCTGACCAAGGGTTCTAGTTTTGAGGTTGGACAGCTCTGATTTTTTAATTACCGCCTCCTTCAGTCACTGGGTAGTTATGGGATTTGGGGCAAAATAGTTAAAGCCTCCCTCTTAAGATAAAAGAAAAATCTAAATATTACTTTTGCTGATTTATCATTATCAGAATTCCTGTTGTTTTTCTTTGCAAGTGGAAATACTTGGCGACATTTTGGCTTTAATGTCCTTTTTTTTCTCTTTGTTTTTGAGGTAGCACTTTTATTGAGATATTATTCATATGTAATTCACCCATTTAAAGTGTACAAGTCAATGGTTTTTAGTATATGCACAGGCTGTGCAATCATTATCACAACCAATTTTTAAAAGTTTTCACCGGTCCCCAAAGAAATCCCATACCCTTTAGCTATCATCCTTCAGCCTCCTCCACCCCTACCCCCAGGCCTAGATAACCACTCATCTACTTTGTATGTCTCTATATTTGCCTATTCTGGACACCTCATATAAATGGAATCCTACAATATATGGCCTTTGTGACTGGCTTCTTATGCTTTGCACGCTGTTTTCAAGGTTCACCCATGCTACAGCATGAATCGGTACTTCATCCATTGGTATTGCCAGACAATATCCCACTATATAGATAGACCACTGTTTATTTATCCTTACGTCAATTGAGGGGCATTTGGTTTGTTTCTACCTTTCTGCTCTTATGAATAATGTGGCTATAAATGTCCATGCACAAGTTTTTGCGTGGATGAGGGTTTTTATTTCTCTTGGGGATATGCCTAGGAGAGAGTTGCTGGGTCACATGGTAACCACTTGAGGGCCTACCCAACTGTTTTTAAAAGTGGCTGCAGCATGTGACATCCCCACAACCAGTGTACGAGGGTTCCAGCACCTACCATTGTCTGTCCTTCTGATTCTAGCCATCCTAGATGGTGGTGGTTTTCATTGGCATTTCCCTAATGACAAATGAGATGACAGTCTTTTTATGTGCTTGTTGGCTATCTATGTATCTTTTTTTGATAAATAAATGTCTGTTCTGATTCTTTGACCATTTTTTAAAAACTGGGCTGTCTTGTCATTGAACTGTAAGAGTTCTGTATATACTCTATACACTCAGCACCCTCCTAGAGTAATGTTTTACCCATGCACACAGATAAAACAATGGGAAATTTTCATTTAAAATGTGGAACTTGGGGGTTACATTCTGCCCAATGTTCATTTGGGATTCTGCTGGTATTTGAGTTCTTATCTCTCAGCCACAGCCACAGCCACCCTTTTCTTCTGTGTTTTATGATACTGGGCCTGGGACTGCAAATTCCATATCTGTTTTGTCATCTGCTCCTAGTTGGAGATTGCCCCCAAGGAGCATTGGAGGGAGACTGCAAGGCTGCGGGATGGAAGGGAACGCGTTTCCTGTTCCATCAGGATCAGTTTGTTCCAGGAGGAGTAGCTGATCCCAGTTTGCAGCTTTTCCAGCATCTGTAGAATCAGCCTCCTCATGACCCCCTCAGGGACACCTGCCCCTTCAGCTGAGCACTGACCCACCCCCTCCTCAAAGGTCTGGGTCTCAGCCCCACAGCGACCCTCCTCCAGGTTTCTGAGCTTCAAGCATTCCGACTACCTCCTTGTGTTCCTCACACTCTATGCCTTCGTGTTCACCTTTTGCCTTTTCCATTCTGTAGTGCCCAGTTAACAATTCTTACGTGAAATCCTCCTGCTAAAATAACTGGAATGGTTCCTGTCTCCTGACTGGACCCTAATTGATAGACAGGCCATCTGGAGAATGGGTTACATTTTCTGTTTCCATCTCAATCCTCAGTCCACTTGCCCTGTTTCAGTGGGAACCAAGGAGACAAGCTGTCTTCCTACCTCCCTTGGTTTAGTCAACGATTGGGAAAGGAGAAAAGTGACGTGGGATTGGCAGTCAGGAGCAGAAAGGCCACTCTTGTACATCTGAAGCTGCCATTGAAGAATAATATATGTCAACTATAATTGAATACATATCTAGTCATGGGACGTGGAGTAGAGTGTGGGAATGGAGTCAATGGAATTGTAATAGATATGTATGATATCGGGGATGGGGGGGCAGAGGGTGGGAGGAGGGGGTTGCCACTTTGTGAGGGGTGAAAATGATAACTATTGCATTGTTTTGTACACCTGAAACTAATAATAATAATAATAATAATAATAATAATAATAATAATAATAAAAGAAAGGCCACCCCTGAAGGAACCTGTGAAGGGCTCTGCTTTGCAGGGGTTCTGGGTGTCAGGCACCTCTGACTCCAGAAGTGGTTTGGAGGGACTATTCTGAACCTAATTAGAGTTAGACCTGAGGCTCACTGGGACAGTGGGTCATCTCGATACCCCGCGATGGTTCCAGTCATCTGGATTGGGGTTGGACTAAATAACACAAGTAACAGCTAACCATTTCTGGTTCTGTTGCTCATCATCCATCCCCTGGATTCCTTCCTGATCGACCCAGCCCCACCCCTGTTTGCCTTGCTGCCTTTTGAATTAGCTTCGGTACAGCCGCGGGGGTCTTTCTGCAATTCTAATCACACTGTTCTCCTCCTTGGGTGTTTTAAGTTATTCGATTTACACTTAAGACAAAGCCACAAATCAATGCCCTATCCTAAAGACCCTACCTGGTGAGCACACGGTAAGGTTGTCACCAACTATTCGTGCCCTCTTACCAAGCCCCAGACACAGCGGCAATCATCCAGCACCTTCAAGAAACCCCACCAGGTTCTCCACCTGACAAGTCCACCTGCCTAGAATGTTCTTCCTGGATTTACCTGCCCAGTCCTACTCTTTCTTCAGGTGTCAGCTTAAAAGTCACTCTTCAGTGCTGGCTTCCCTCATCCTCTTCAGAAAATAGCCCCCTGCTATCCTCATAACACTGTGGTCTTCTTTCTCTTGATAACCTTTATTGCAATCTGTAACTATATATTTATTTGTGTGACTATTATTTGTATAAGATCTGTCTCCTTCAGGAGACTGTAAGCTCCCCACTAGGGCAGGGATCAGGTATGTTCTGTTTTTCACCAGAGTCCCAGCAGTTAGAATAGGTCCTGGCATGTGGTGAGAGGTCTGGAAAGCACTGAGTGAATGAATGAATGAATGAATGAATGAATGAATGAGCAAACAAATAAATGCATGGATGAATGGATGAGTGCATGAGGCAGATGTAGCCTTCTTAGAAAAACTGACAAGGGGTCCATCTGCCCAGGACTTCCACGTTTTAAGAAGTCAATGTCACAGAAGGCTAGTTTGAGTGTGGACAAAGTGGGTCCCTTGGCCTCACCCTCCCGATGGACTCCAAGCACTCAGCGCCTTCCTCTTGTCAGTTTAGTGGCTTCTGGCCCTTGATTCCTCCAAGCAAGGTGACGTGATTCATGCCACGGCCTTGATGTGACCTCTGTGAGAGCACCAGCAATCAGTTTGCTTCCTGATTACCTTGATCCACCATGAATAATGATTACTGTTATTATTAGACCTAAAATATGACTAATAAACAGCTCTCTTAGGGCCTCTTACATTACGTGTAAGATCTGCAAGGTGCTGGTAACGTTAGGTTGACTAGGCTGTGCACTCTGTGTGGACTTTCGGGATTGAAGAGAGCACTGGGCTCTTTAGGAAGGTGACCGACCCTACAGGGTCAGTTAGTGATAAATCCTGGGGTCTGAAATGCGTGAGTACTCAGCAATGTGCCAAGCATTTCCCCTGGGATTCCTCATCCAATTTGTGCCATAATCCACCAGGATGGAAGGGACACTGTTACTGCCATTTTAGGTGAGGGACTGAGCAGAGTGGAGAAGGACAGTTTGCTCCAGGGCGTGCAGAGAATAAGCCTGGTCCAGAGCCCGCCCTCTCAACACCGATCTTACTTGTTGGACTTGAGAGAGAATTCTATTCCCGACACTATGGAAACCCATAAAAACACTCAGACACGATCTTAGGAAGTCTCAGCAAGGCCATGACCCTGGCCTCTCTTTAATCGCAGCTCACAGTGTGGGCTGTGGTCGGGTGAAGGCCAGACACGCACGTCCTGGAGAAAAGCAATCCATGTTTCTCATGAGGTTCCCACACCAGACCCTCACTTTTGGCCAATATGGCAAGCAATCATTTCCATCTGTGGTCCTCCTCACAAAGTGGTTAGGTTACATATTAAAAATACAATTTTTTTTTTAAGATTTTGAGTTTTATAATCGAATCCTATAGGAAACCATGAGACCTCAGTCAAAATAGGTCATTGCTTAAAAGGAGGGAATTGTGAAAATCAAGTAAGATTTTCATTAATTGAAGATGTCTTTATTAAGAGAAGCACGGATAGGACTAGTATAGTCCAACTAGTGCAATGCTCTGGGAATGGAGATGAATTCTTCTCATACCGTGAGGGCATTAGGGAAATAGACAGAGAGCGAAGGAGTCGCAGAACTTGAAGTGACATCAGAGATCATCTCGCCCAATGTGCTCGTTTTACTGATGAAAAACCAGGCGGGACCACATCCCCTTTGCACGCCTAGCTGTCTCTTTAACACACAGCCACTTCGCAGGAGACGGTTCTCATTTTTATCTAGTAACCACAGAATAAAAATGGCCGAACAGGAGAGAACTGTCATGGGTTCAATTTCATTTAACTCATGGCATGTGTCCAATTTGCTCTCCCTTAAAACGAAAGGATCCTGGGGTAACTGATCTTTTATGATGTGCATAAGTGTCAGGCTCAGTGTTTGGACTGTTTTTGGATGCGTTTTTGTTTCAGAAGCACCGGTACACCCCTCGTCCTGACAGTCCAGCGAGTTGTTGGAGGCAGGTATATAACAGAAGAGAAGCCAAAGCCAGCAGATCTGAAGAGACACAAGAGAAATATATCATTTTTAGCCCAAGTGGTACTGATAACATCAGTAGATAAAATTTACACTGCAAGCATTTTTATTTGCAAGGGAGCCAGAGTAGTTTATGCATTTTTTTTCCAAGCAAAAGTATCTTCAGAAAGAAAGTTGGTCTAATAAATCACACGAGCTGAAGTCAATGTTGAGAAACCGTCTATTTTCTGTGCTTGAAAACAATGGCCTCGTTTACTATTATTTGGAGTGATTTTGGGGTGCAGATAAAAAAATTAAGTTTTTCTTTTTGTTGTATATTATAGTGCTCAGCATTCTAAAGTGCAAAGCTAAGTATATAGACACTCCAGAGCTGGGTTCCCACCCTTCTCCTCAGATTTTTTAGTGCTGAAAATAAACGTTCTCATTTGACACCACATTTAATTTGAAGCACTTCTTGCTTCATTTTCAATTCCTTGTCAGAACTATGCATTACAGAGTCATTTAAAACAGACTTGAGCTGGGCAATGACCAAATCAATCCATTCCAATGGAAGAAGATCTATTCTGCTGTGCATTTTGGAATTACACCTTTTAGCTCATATGTTACCACAAACTGCATAACTAGTAACAAGCCGCAAGATGGATTGCGCTCTTGGGCATTTTTTGAAGGGGAAAAAAAGCCAAGGTCATGGCTTGCCAGAAAAATGTTTCTACATGGGGCAGAATACGTTTGTGATATTCCACGGAACCTTCCTCCTTGCTACCAGCCTCCTCCAAAAGCAAGCGAGGCCCCTCCGACCGTCTCCCTGCCTCCCCAGCGCCTTGAAGAGTGCTGGGCTGTGGGGTGTGGGGAACGGCTCTTGTTGGACTGCCTGCCCCCGTGAAGGCCTCAAATGCTGGATGTGGGAACTCACACAGAAGGGCTTTGAGACTCCATTTCTCCTGAGTCAAGTTGCCTCAAACCTGTGTACAGCAAATGAATTCTGAGGGAGAGCAGGAACCTCACTGTTCTGGCCTGCTGAATCTCGGGGCTCTTTCTGGGGCCCTCCAGTCCTGCAGGAGAGCTCCTAGACAGGCTGGGGGAGAGTATGTGTGTCTGTGTGTGTGTGGTGTGTGTCTGTGTGGTGTGTGTGGTGTGTGTGTGTGTCTATGTGTTTGTGTGTGTGGTGTGCATGCATGTGTGTGGTTGTGTGTGTGGTGTGTGTGTGTCTGTGTGTGCATGTGTGTGTGTGGGGGGGGTGTGTGTCTGTGTGTGTGGTATGTGTGTGTGGTGTGCGTGCATGTGTGTGTGTGTCTCTGTGTGTGCGTGTGTGCATGTGTGGTGTGTGTGTGTGTCTGTGTGGGTGCATGTGTGTGGTGTGTGTCTCTGTGTGTGGTGTGTGTGTGCATGTATGTGGTGTGTGTGTCTATGTGGTGTGCATGCATCTGTGTGGTGTCTGTGTGTCTGTGTGCATGTGTGTGTCTGTGTGTGTCTGTGTGCATGTGTGTGGTGTGTGTGTCTGTGTGGTGTGCATGCATCTGTGTGGTGTATGTGTGTCTGTGTGCATGTGTGTGGGCACATGTGTGTCTGTGTGTGTCTGTGTGGTGTGCGTGCATGTGTGTGGTGTGTGTGTCTGTGTGCATGTGTGTGGGTGCATGTGTGTGTCTGTGTGGTGTGCGTGCA